>NC_133374.1:1334719-1392239 GCF_049309525.1 Garra rufa
GTATCAGCTGAGACTGAACACAGAGCACACACACATATATATATACAGACACATATACACACACAGAGCCAATCTGCCGCTGCTGATTTCTGCTGCTGATATGAAATGCTGCAATTATGACAGAACTTTCTAGAGGGCCTTCGGATCAAAGAGATACAATTTTCATTTCATATGCTTTCTATTACTCTCTCTCTCTCTCTCTCTCTCTCTCTCTCTCTCTCCTGCTATTTCTCTCTCAGTCCAGAACATGTACTGTACATTATTATGTTCCCATCAGATATGTCTGAATATATTGGATTAATATGCATACTACTTTTCTTTCTGTTTGTAGACAATAGAGCATGGAGCTTGCAATGCAGTGGGTTTCAATCAGGGGAAGCAAGAATTGATCAATTGTAAGTACAGTATGTATCTTCAATGCATGCTAAAAGCAACCCTGGAGCACAAAACCAAATGTAGCAATAGTCAAAAATACATTGTATGGGTCAAAATGATTGATTTTATGGCAAAAATCATTAGGATATTAAATAAAGATCATGTTCCATGAAGATATTTTGTAAATTTCCTACCGTAAATAAATGTAAACTTAATTTTTGATTAGTAATATGCATTGCTAAGAACTTCACTTGGGCAACTTTCAAAGCGATATTCTCAATATTTAGATTTTTAAAGTTTAAGTCATGGAATTTTTTTTAATTATTATTTTTTTAATTAGAAAAAAGTCTTAACTGGAAAATCAAAATAAGTGAAACCTAAATAGTGATATAAAAAAAAGCACATAACACGATTTTTGATTTTTAAAATTTTGATTTTTAAGGCACTTTATATTTATAATTTATTATGTGCTTTTTTAAATTAATATTTTGCTGTTTAATATTTTTTTTTTCTTTTTAGTTTTTATTTAAATTTAAAATCTTTTGTTTTATTAATATTATGCCTTATTGTGCATTATTATGCATTATATATTATTTGGACAACTTTAAAGGTGATATTCTCAATATTTTTAATTATAATTTTTTTAATTAGAAAAAAAATCAAACTGGAAATTAATCAAATAAAAACTAAAACTGAAATAAAAGTAAATAAAACCTGAATAGTGATATAAAATGAACGAATAAAAATGTCAAAAGCACATAACACTTATCACTTACATTTCCATTTTAATTTAATTTTAATTTATTTTACTATATATATATATATATATATATATATATATATATATATATATATATGCATGTGTATTTACTGTTATAGTTCTTATGTTTTTTTTTGTTTGTTTTTTTACATTTTCATTCCTATTTACTTAATCTGGACAACTTTAAAAGCGATTTTCTCAATATTTAGATTTTTAAATAATTGTATCCTGGCCAAATATTGTCCTATCAGACCATACAGTATAAATAAAATAAAACTTAAATATTTTCACTGTAAGCATCTGGACACCAAAATAAATATCACTCTGGAGCACAAAACCAGTCTTAAGCAACCCAGGTATATTTGTAGCAATAGCCAAAAATACATTGTATGGGTCAAACTTATCAATTTTATGCCAAAAATCATTAGGATATTTAGTAAAGATCATGTTCCATGAAGATATTTTCTACATTTCCAACATAAATATATCAAAACAATTTTTGATTAGTAATATGCATTGCTAAGAACTTCATTTGAACAACTTTAAAGGCGATTTTCTCAATATTTAGATATTTTTGCACCCTCAGATTCCAGATTTTCAAATAGTTGTATCTCAGCCAAATATTGTCCTATCCTAACAAACCATACATCAATAGAAAGCTTATTTAAATTTCAGATTATGTATAAATCTAAATTAAAAACAAAAATTGACCCTTATGACTGGTTTTGTGGTCCAGGATCACATATAACACATGCATTTTTTTATTTTCTTGAATTTCTTTAAAAGTTGTAGAATTTGTTTAATTATTATTTTTTTTATTACAAAAAATAATAATTCAATTGGAAATAATGAAAATAAAAATCTAATAAAAAAGCACATAACCAATTTTTAAATTTGAATAAAATTTTTAAGAGTAAAAGTTTTGTGTGCTTTTGTTTAAAAAAAAATTATATATAATTTTGCCATTTAGGATTTATTTTTATTTCCATTTTTGTTTTTATTTTAATTTTAAATTATTTTAGTTTTAATTTGTATTTCATTTGTATGTCATCTTTTTCATTATTATTTTGCCGTTTAGGTTTTATTTTTATTTCCATTTTTTGTTTTGTTTTTATATTATTTTAATTCATATTATATATAAATGCACGTGTATATACTGTTATAGTTCTTATTGGGTTTTTTATTTTAATTTTAAAAATTTTTAATTTTTAATTTAATTATTTATCTATTTATTTTACAGTTTTTAATGTGTTTTTGTCATTTTTTTAATCTATTTTTTCATTATTATTTTGCTGTTTAGGCTTTATTTTCATTTCCATTTTTGTTTTTATTTGCTTCCAAGGTAACATTGTTTTTTAAGTGATTTTGTTATGTGTTTTGTCATTTTCATTAGTTTTATTTTACTATTGAGTGGTTTATATGAGCATATCATTTATTTGGTCAATGATTTACGCCTTTCAAGGTGCAGCAGAATAAAAACTACATCCCTAAAGATTAAAAAAAACATCCAAAAGCGACTTACTTTGAGACACAATGATGTGACACATTAAATAAATGAGGGATTGAGGGAATGAATGTGGCATATCTGCAGATTCCAATTACGGCCAGTTTAACCTGAAGGTAACGTTGTGTGTTTTCTGTAGTATGTTAATGAAGCGTGTCCACCGTGAGCGGTCCATTACGTTCCTCACCTGGTGTCCGTATCAGCGGCGTTCATTGTCCAAACTCAGAGCAATTACCTGCCGCTCCGCTCCGCTCTCCGTCCGGCTCTCGCTGCTTCTCTGTGTTTCCTCTGAGATAACTCTTTAATTAGAATAACAGTCGCATTCTCTGAGCGTTAAATGGCAGACAGACGCTGTGATGGTTTGGTGCTGCATTACAATCCGCAGGTTTATTAGACGACCGTGTCGGATGTGTTTCAACAGCAGATATTAAAGACAGAGCTGCCAACTTTTGAGTTCAGCTTGGAGGAAGAATTCCCACAGCAGGCTATGTAGAGGGGTCCATTGGCATGATCCCCCGTAAGAAAATGTTGTACATTTTACAGTTAAATTCATCTATCTGGTGCACTTTGAGAGTTCACACTTAAGAGCTCCAATACAGTTTCAGTGTGCAAACTAAACAAAGAAAAAAGCTGGTCAATTGACTTGATCTTGAGGTTTAAAGGGGACTCAATCCTCTTTTTAGTTGTGATATGGTGTCTCAGTCTAAATTAGAATAAAAAATTATTCGAAAAAAGAATAATAATAATTTTATATTATTATTCCAACGACAGTAATATTGGAAAACAATTCTGTAAAGTAAATAAAAATGAGTATTTCACCGGTATGTTATTTTATCTTATTCTACAGTAGGGGAATTACAGTACTTTTGTTGTAATTTCTACACATGCAAGCAGGGCCTAAAACCTTCTGCCATATCTGCCATTTTATTCATGATACAAACGAAAGTTTTTGGTGATTTTGGGAGAATTTACCAGCCATAAATATTTTATTTCTGGCCATGAAACTGTTTTTGCAGTTGCTGCTACTACAACTAAACATTTTTAATAAAAATAAATAAATAAATAAATTGAAAAGTAGAACTAAACACTGCATTTTAATCATTATACAAACAAAGATGCTACACATGTTCGTATGAGCAGTTTTTTTTTTATTTAAATTTGATCTGACTTCAGCATTGTGAAATTATTTGTTATTTTTTAATATATATATAAAAATGTCATACTGTGTTTTCATCATAACTGTTGCACTGCTGCAAAACTATTAACTTTTTACCACAAGAAAAGCAATGTACAGTAAAAGAATTTCAAGATTTAGTCATTATACTTTTATAAATAATTGAAATCGCATTTAAAAAAAAATATATTTATAATTTAATTATTATAAATATTATTATATTATATTATTATTATTATTATTATTATTATTATTATTATTCTAAATTAATATTATTAATTATTATTTATTATTTATTATTATTATTTATTATTATTATTTATTATTTATTTATTATTATTTATATATTTATTATTATTTATTATATTATTATATATTATATATATATATATATATATTATATATATTGGTTATATATATATATATATATTATATATATATATATATATTATTTATTTATTATTATATTTACTATTATTTATATATTTATTATTATTTATTATATTATTTATTTATTATTTATTTATTATTATTTATTATTTATTATTTATAATTAATATTATTATTATTATTATTTATAATTAATATTAATATTATTATTATTATTATTATTATTATTATTATATTATAATTTACAATATATTATATATATTGGTTATATATATATTGGTTATATATATATATATATATATATATTATTTATTTATTATTATATTTATTATTATTTATATATTTATTATTATTTATTATATTATTTATTTATTATTTATTTATTATTATTTATATATTTATTATTATTTATTTATTATTATTATTATTTATTATTTATTATTTATAATTAATATTATTATTATTATTATTATTATTATTATATTATAATTTAATTATTATAAATATTATTATATTATAAATTTATATTTTATATTACTTCAAGCACAACTACTTTTAGTTAAGAATAATAACCCTTGACATAAATGCACCCATCTTAGATGCATTAAAACTGTTTTAGTCTAGTCTTTACATTGCTTGCATTACAAGCTGAGATTTCCTCATAAAAAATGTCTTGATTCATGCATTTTTATTGATCAGCTTGATCCGCAGCAGCATGTTTTCACTCCCAAACTTGTTGTGATCAACACAGAAGGACTAAACAAACACACAAAAGAGTCTTGAGAAGCTGGGTCCTTCATTTTCTGTCAGCGCATGAGTTTTTTTGTCAGTCGGCGCCGGGAGCCGAGACGTTTGGAGAGCAATATAAGAGCGAGAATGAACCAATCAAACAACAGCTGCAAAATAACAATAGAGAAGAAGTTCAGCTTGAGTTCCATTACATCTCTTCATCAGTAGCTCCTGGCTCTGAGACTCAGCAGGACCATCGGTGTGGAAACATCTGCCCTCACCTGAACTCATTTACTCAGGAAACACACACAGCCAGCTCTGATTGTGTACCGCTTTTCATCCAGCTGGAATGGAGCTTTTTGGTTCCTGCTGGCTAAATAACAAACCACTAAATGAAGGTGCGTTTATTACTGCAGATCTTTTGCTTTCTTGAGGCCTGTTTACCACATCTTACGTCTGCAGCATCTAAATATTCACTGTATTTCTGCATCAGCAGATGTATTTTCTAACTGAAAGCATGTCTTTTTATTTCTGTATTTTTTTATTTGCTTTTGTCATTTTTTTAATTTTTTTTATTATTTTTCTATTTAGGTTTTATTTTTATTTCCATTTATGTTTTTATTTTTTATATATGTGTGTGTACGTACTATTATAGTTTTTAAATAACTTTTTATTTTTCTTTAATTTTTTTTAGAATTTTTATGTGCTTTTGTCATTTTTTTTATTTTTAATTATTATTTTGCTGTTTAGATTTTATTTGCATTTCTATTTTTGTTTTCATTTACTTCCAAGGTAACATTTTTAGTGATTTTCTTAGTTTCTCAGTTTTATTATTTTTCATTTTATTTTACTAATTTATTTATTTATATTACTATTTACTATTACTATTTATATTATTATTTATGTTTTAATTATTTATTTATTTTTCATTTTTATGTGCTTTTGTCATTTTTTTATTTATTTGTATTATTATTTTGCTGTTTATGTTTTATTTTTATTCCATTTTTGTTTTTATTTACCTCCAAGGTAACATTGCTTTTTTATTTATTTATTTTTTTTTTGTCATTTTGTAAAAAAAATTTATTAATTATTTTGCTTTCCATTTTTGTTTTTATTTTTATATAAGTGTGTGTATGTACTATTATAGTTTTTATGATTGTTTTTAATTAGCTTTTTATTTTTCATTTCATTTTTATAGTTTTGATGTGCTTTTTTCTTTTTTATTATTATTTTGCTGTTTATGTTTTTTTTATTTCCATTTTAGTTTTTATTTCCGAGGTAACATTGCTTTTTTTAGTGATTTTGTCATTTTTATTAGTTTTTATTGTATTTTATTGATTTTTTTTTTGTTTCATTCATTTATTTACGTTTTTTTTATCTAATATTTCAAAATGATTTACGTTTTTATATATGTGTATATACACTATTATAGTTATATTTATTATATTTTTTATTAGCTTTTAATTTTTCATTTTTTGTGCTTTTGTCATTTATTTATTTATTTTTTAATTGTTATGTTGCTATTTAGGATTTATTTTTATATATTTTTTTATAATTTATACATTTTTTAATTAGCCTTAATTTTTAATTTCATTTTTTTAGAGTTTTTAAGCGCTTTTGAATTTGTTTTTAATAATTGTATTCTTATTTCAATTTGAGTTTTTATTTGTTTCCAAGGTAACATGGCTTTTTTAGTGATTTTGTTATGTTTTGTCATTTTTTTATTTTTTTTTTATTTTATTTCACTATTTAGGTTTTTATTTCAGTTGTATTCATTTATTTATACATATTTTACATCTAATATTTCTAGATGATTTATAAATTTCATTTTTTTGTGCTTTTGTCATTTATTTTAATTATAATTTTGCTGTTTAGGTTTTATTTATAATTGGCTTTATATTTTTAATTTCATTTTTTTTTTTTTTTTATGCAGTTTATGTTTTATTTTTATTTCCATTTTTGTTTTTATTAACTTCCGAGGTAACATTGCTTTTTTTAGTGATTTTGTTATGGGTTTTGTCATTTTTATTTGTTTTTGTCATTTTTTTTCTATTTTACTATTTAAGTTTAAGTTTTAATTTTAATTTCAGTTTCATTAATTTATTTATACATGTTTTTAATCTAATATCTCTAGATGTGCTTATATGTGTGTGTACAGTCGTGGCCAAAAGTTTTGAGAGTTACATAAATATTGGAAATTGGAAAAGTTGCTGCTTAAGTTTTTATAATAGCAATTTGCATATACTCCAGAATGTTATGAAGAGTGATCAGATGAATTGCATAGTCCTTCTTTGCCATGAAAATTAACTTAATCCCGAAAAAAAACTTTCCACTGCATTTCATTGCTGTCATTAAAGGACCTGCTGAGATCATTTCAGTAATGGTCTTGTTAACTCAGGTGAGAATGTTGACCAGCACAAGACTGGAGATCATTATGTCAGGCTGATTGGGTTAGATTGGCAGACTTGACATGTTAAAAGGAGAGTGATGCTTGAAATCAATGTTCTTCCATTGTTAACCATGGTGACCTGCACAGAAACGCATGCAGCCATCATTGCGTGGCATAAAAATGGCTTCACAGGCAAGGATATTGTGGCTACTAAGATTGCACCTAAATCAACAATTTATAGGATCATCAAGAACTTCAAGGAAAGAGGTTCATTTCTTGTTAAGAAGGCTTCAGGGCGTCCAAGAAAGTCCAGCAAGCGCCAGGATGGTCTCCTAAAGAGGATTGAGCTGCGGGATCGGAGTGCCACCAGTGCAGAGCTTGCTCAGGAATGGCAGCAGGCAGGTGTGAGCGCATCTGAACACACAGTGAGGACAAGACTTTTGGAAGATGGCCTGGTGTCAAGAAGGGCAGCAAAGAAGCCACTTCTCTCCAAAAAAAACATCAGGGACAGATTGATCTTCTGCAAAAAGTATGGCGAATGGACTGCTGAGGACTGGGGCAAAGACATATTCTCTGATGAAGCCTCTTTCCGATTGTTTGGGGCATCTGGAAAAAGGCTTGTCCGGAGAAGAAAAGGTGAGCGCTACCATCAGTCCTGTGTCATGCCAACAGTAAAGCATCCTGAGAGCATTCATGTGTGGGGTTGCTTCTCATCCAAGGGAGTGGGCTCACTCACAATTTTGCCCAAAAACACAGCCATGAATAAAGAATGGTAACAAAACACCCTCCAGCAGCAACTTCTTCCAACAATCCAACAACAGTTTGGTGAAGAACAATGCATTTTCCAGCACGATGGAGCACCGTGCCATAAGGCAAAAGTGATAACTAAGTGGCTCGGGGACCAAAACGTTGACATTTTGGGTCCATGGCCTGGAAACTCCCCAGATCTTAATCCCATTGAGAACTTGTGGTCAATCCTCAAGAGGCGGGTGGACAAACAAAAACCCACTAATTCTGACAAACTCCAAGAAGTGATTATGAAAGAATGGGTTGCTATCAGTCAGGATTTGGCCCAGAAGTTGATTGAGAGCATGCCCAGTCCAATTGCAGAGGTCCTGAAAAAGAAGGGCCAACACTGCAAATACTGACTCTTTGCATAAATGTCATGTAATTGTCGATAAAAGCCTTTGAAACGTATGAAGTGCTTGTAATTATATGTCAGTACATCACAGAAACAACTGAAACAAAGATCTAAAAGCAGTTTAGCAGCAAACTTTGTGAAAACTAATATTTGTGTCATTCTCAACTTTTGGCCACGAATGTATATACTATCATAGTTCATGATTTTTTAAAATTAGCTTTTTATTTTTCATTTAATTTTTATATGCTGTTTTTTTTTTTTATTGTTATTTCCTGGATTTTTTATTTTATTGCTTTATTAATATATTTTATTTTTTAATTTTACTATTTAAGTTTTAATTTTTATTTATGCTTAATTAATTTATATATGTTTTTCATCTAATATTTATAGATGATTGATAGACAGCAGATGCAGGCAGTAATGAAGCTTTGAGAACTTGATTCATGACTCATGAATCAGTGAATCAGTTGATTCTTGGAAATGATTCACTCAAACTGTCCAACTGAATCAGACTTTTCAAAGCAACTTAAGAGAGGAATCATTTGATTTGGAAAATTTTAGTGAATCATTTCAATGCATTGGTTCACAAAACAGATTCATTTTCATTGTTTTTGTTATTTTAGCTACTTTACATCATACACCACTTTCTAAGTTAATAGACTTGAAAGTTGCTAAACATTTTCAGTATTGTGTTTAGATGACTGCTGACATCAACTGGAAACGACACTGTTGACAAATTAATGGAAAGAAACGAGACAGTCCCAGCTGTACTCAAACCCTGAGTCTGCACTTCTGCCACGATCAAGACCTTAAGGTAAATTCATATTACACCTGCAGTAAAACAGGCCGAATGGGACGAATGCACCCGGGGACGAGGAGAAAACGCTGGTAAAAGCTCTATTCATCAAGCTGAAATCACACACTCAGCCACCAAGAGAGTAAGTCTGTGTTTTTAACCTTTTTCAGACGCATCTTAAGCAGGTGTATGTGACAGAATAAACTGAAGCACAAAGATGAAGAAGTAAAGAAGTAAAGATCAAACGCTCTCTTTGAGATCCCAGATAAAGCCTCTGAAACGGCTGGATTTAATAACACTGTCTGCTAACTGAAATCAAGTAAAGGAACAAGCCGACTGAAGTGCTACATTTGTCCCCTTTATAGTGTGCTGAAGGGAGGATGGATATTTTCAAGACAGACATTCTTGTCAAATATTTATAACAAGTTTAATATTAACATGTTTGAATATTTCTGTAAGAATTTATGCAGTAAAGATTCTTTCAAAGCAACTTCACAGAAATGAAAGACTGTTGTAATTATTCTCAATTGAATTCAATGTTAATTCAGTTCAAGAACTTTTAGTGTTACAATGTGTCATTTTTTAGCTCAGTTTAGATCGATGTTGATTCAGTTCAGTTCAATCACTATATCAATGTTACATAGTTAATTTTTTCAGCTTAATTCAGTTCAGTGTTGATTCAGTTCAGTTCAATAACTTAGTGCTACAATGTATCATTTTTGAGTTGAATTCAGTTCGATGTTGATTCATTTCAGTGTTGATTCCTCACGTCCATTTTTTGTCCTTAAACCGCTATTGTGAGTAGAATTAATTTCACTTTATAAAACTAAGTTATTGAACTTAATTGAATCAACACGCAACTGAATTGAGGTGTAAAAATACTTTTTAACACTGTTATTAAACCATATTGAATAAACACTGTGCTGAATAGAGCTGAAAAAATGAAGCTATGTGAAAGTTTCCAACGCCTTTGTTGCTAGTTAGATTGTATATATCTTAATATTGTGTCAAAAACGTGGAAATAATCTATTGTTTTTATCCTATTGTTTACTGTGTTTATTTGTTTGGCCAGTGGCATTGTAGGTTTTGGTTATTTTGCTGTTTGGGGCTGTAAGGACCTTTGAAATAACTGAAATCATGTGGTGAAGTGATATAGACATGTAATGCAGTCAAGCGCTGCCTGGAACTACGTTCGCCGTGCGTTTCCCTGAAAATAATGCACACCATTAGAACGTTTGTCAGCCAATCAGATTCAAGCATTCAACGGCCCCGTAGTATAAAGTTCAAAAACTTAGTGCTACAATGTGTCATTTTTCAGCTCAGTTTGGTTCAATGTTGATTCAGTTCAGTTCAATCACTATTTCGATGTTACATAGTTTCATTTTTCAGCTTAATTCAGTTCATGGTTGATTCATTTTGGTTCAATCATTTAGTGTTATAAAGTGTCATTTTTCAGCTCAGTTCAGTTGATTCAGGTGAGTTGTGTTGATTCAGTTCAGTTCTATCACTATATCAATGTTACATAGTTTCATTTTTACAGCTCTATTCAGTTCAGTGTTGATTCCATTCAGTTCAATAAGTGTCAGTGTTACAAAGCTGTTCATTCAGTTGAGTTGTGTTGATTCAGTTCAGTTCAATCACGATATCAATGTTACATAGTTAATTTTTTCACCTTAATTCAGTTCAGTGTTGATTCAGTTCAGTTCAATAACTTAGTGCTACAATGTATCATTTTTCAGCTCAATTCAGTTCAATGTTGATTCAGTTTGGTTCAATAACTTAGTGTCACAAAGTGTCATTTTTTTCAGCTCAATTCAGCTCGATGTTGATTCATTTGAGTTCAGTCACAGTGTCAGTGTTACATAGTTTCATTTTTTTTTTCAATTTAGTTCAGTGTTGATTTAATTTAGTTCAATGACTGCCAGTGTTACAAAGTGTCATTTCAGTGTTGGTTCAATTCATTTCAATAAGTGTCAGTGTTATAAAGTGTTATTTGTAACAGCTCAGTTCAGTTCGATGTTGAGTTCAGTTCAGTCAGTGAGTCAGAGTTACATCGTTTCACTTATTCAGCTCAATTCAGTTCGGTGTTGATTCAGTTTGGTTCAATAACCATGTCAGTGCTGTAAAGATAGTGTCAATATTCAATGTATGTTTTGATCTGATAGTGTCAGTGCAGTTAAATTGATAATTAAACTGAATATTAATAGTTAATAGTCGTTAATAGTCACCCAAACGTGATCAAATTAACCAGTTTGGATGTTGCAGTCTGTGTGCTGTTGTTTCTGAGGGTCATTTCGTGTCACTGATGTGCTTCTGTGCAGCTGGAGGTGTGTGTGTGTGTGTGTGTGTGTGTGTGTGTGTGTGTGTGTGTGTGTGTGTTTCCGGCGGTGGAGTAATGATCCGTGCAGCAGGTATCCTGTGCTGTTTATCCCCAGAGCGATCTCAGCCAGAGACTCGGCTAATAATAAACGGCACGCGCCGCTCTTCAGAGGAGCAGACGGCAAACTTACACCACAGCTGACGGGCCTGCAGTCTTCTGGATTCTCTTCTGATTTATTTGTTGTTCTTGTTGCTTTTATTGTTCTTTTATTTCTTGTTTCTATATAATCATTTACTTATTTACTTTTTCTGTTGTTCACATGTTTCTCACCATAAATAAAGCCATTGTAGCTGACATTGTGCTAAATTATAAACAAACAACTCAAGTGGTATTTTAGTATATTTTATATACTATTATAGTTGTTAATATTTTGAATTTTTGTTTTGTTTTTGCTCACTTTATTTTTATCTCATTTTTTTTAGTATTTTTCCATTTTTATTTATTTTCAGTTAGTAATTTTAGTGCTTCAACTTATATTTAATTCTTTAATTTTTTTTAGTTCCATTTTTTTTATTTCCATTTAGTGATTTTAGTTCTTCCACTTAAACTTTTTTCAGTCAAGCTAAATTTCAATTTTTTAATATTTTTTTATTTCATTTGAATTTTTAGTAATGTTATGTACTATATTTTTATTTTATATATATATATATATATATATATATATATATATATATATATATATATATATATATATATATATATATACATATATATATAGATATATAGATATATAGATATAAATATATATTACTAAATATGTTTAATTTATTTTATTTCTGTTCAATTTTCAGTTCAATAGTAATCTTAATTTTTAGTAATGTTATGTACTTTTTTATTTTGTATTGTTTTTATATTACTAAATGTTTAATTTATTTTCATTTCAGTTTCAGTTCCATTTTCATTTTTATTTATTTCCGTTTAGTTATTTTAGTGCTTCAACTTAAACTTTTATAAATAAAAGCTTTTTATAAATAAACTTTCATTAAAAAAAAGTTTTATTTTACATTTTAGTAATGTTAGGTATTTTATTTTTTTATTGTTTTTTTTTTAGTAATTTTAGTACTTCAACTTACTTTAGTTAATTACCAAGCAAACATTTCTTTTATTTAATTAAATCTTTTTTGTAGTGTTATTACTTTTTTTAATATTACTTTTATTATTGGTTAAGTTCCATTTTCATTTTTATTCCTTTCTATTTAGTAATTTTATGCCTAAACCTATTTCACTTGATTGCCAAGCAATCGTTTCTAATTGTAATAAAATATTTCATTTCATTGAAGTCTAATGTTATGTACTGTAATTTTAGTAATTTTAGTGTTTCAACTTTTTTTCAGTTAATTACCAAGCAAACATTTACATAATCTTAATTTTTTACTTTATCTTCATTCTTAGTAATTTTATGTAGTTTTTTTTTATTGTTTTAAATGTACTTAATGTATTTTTATTTCAGTTACAGATCCATTTTCATTTTTCCATTTAGTAATTTTAGTGCTTCAACTTAAACTTATTTCATTTATTTATTTAACGTTGAATTAGCTTTTGTTTTTACATTTTGGTTTCAAATCGTATTTTATTTACTTTTTTGTGCTTATTTTTGTAATTATTACTATATAAAGTCATTTTAGTTAGTAGTCAGTTAGTAGTTAGTGCTTCAGCTCCAGTTAGTTGCACAAAATTATTTCTTTTTTTTAAATTTCAAATGAAATTTAAAGTCTTTTAGACTTTATTTTAAGCTTTTAAACTTAAAAAAGTTAAATTTTTTTAGTTTGCCCTGCAGTTATAAATGAGTGTATCAGTTAAATATGGATTACCATTTCATTGAAATTCACACGCGGCGTGGCAGCTATCAGTCACCTTTGAAATTTGCATCTTAAGCGATTAGGATCTTACTTTTAAATGTCACTCTCAGTTCTTCAAGGCGATGTGCCCTCTCCATGGATGTCATCTTCAAAAACTTATTAAAAAGACTCGCAACTGATCTCCCTGATTTCAATTTCAGATTAAGATGTTCCGGAGAACAGAAGTTAGCAGCGGTGGCTCATTTGCATAAAATCACACTGAGTTATGAGTTACAGGCGCTTTAGCAGAAACACGCTCCGTTCTGGGACACACGGGGAATTGAACGGCCTGCTTATCGGGATAATTGCTCTTCGGAGTCGGATGTATTCAATGGCTTCAGAAGCCATGAATGCACACCTTGCACATGCTGGAAACAACGTGCATGGCTTTGGACTTTGTGGTTTTTCAAATGCAAATCTTTCAAGCCCTGACTTGAGAAAGTGACGTTGTGTGATTGTCTTTGCATCGAGAAATTTTTCAGAAAGCACCATGTACGAAAAGCAGCATAATAAAACTGGCCAGACGAACACTTCAGGAGGAAATCTTCTACTGGATTACAATAGGTTTTCCTTTTACAAAAACACAGGTGGTGTAAATGAGTTCACAGCTCAACCGGGAACGTGTCGAGAAGTGCAGACGTGTAAAGATTTAATAATGTTTCTTTATATTTGTGAGTTTTTTCACTGAAGGAATAGGAATACAGTAGCAGAGCTGGTAGGGGTGATATATAGTTTTGTTTTTAATCTCAGTCATTTTGTTTTGTAACAGGAAAATCTGCATGTTACAGGTAAAATATCTGTTTTCTGACAGGCTTGCATCAAGTAAATAATGACAAAAGTGACATTTTGAGTAAATTATATCATTGATGTCCACATCAACATACATTTACAAAGGTGATTTTATGTCTATAGAAAACACATAATTTACATTGTAAATATATATATATAATCAAATATTATTTTAAAGTATTTTCTCCCATATATTAGGTCTCTAAGCCTTTCCTCGATAAACAAATTAATAAACAATATTGTTTTATTTTATTTAGTTGCAAAGGCTATATTTCTCATTTTCATTTATTTAAAACTGAACTAAAATAAATAAAACGAACAAAAAAATACCAATAATATTTCTTTTTTTTTTCAAATAAAATAAAATGACCAAAAAAAAAAACTAAATAAAAAACGACATAAAATTGAATGAAAATCCAGAAATATAAATTATATTAGCTATATTAGTATATCAATAAAAAACAAATCAAATTACAAAACAAATTAAAAATAATCATATTTAGTGATATAAAAAAGTACACATTACAAACATTTTCATTGCAAAAAAAATTAAAATGAAATAAAGTGATTTTATGATTAATCACTTACTTTACATTGTAAAATTTAAGTATTTTTCTCCCATATATTAGGTTTATAAGCCTTTTTTTGATAAATAAATAAATAATCATATTAAATAAAATAAAAATTACCAATATATATATATTACAAAAATTACCAAAATAACTGCAAAATTACTACAACTTTAAATAAAATTTAATTGATTGTAAATCGAGAAATATTAATTAATTCCAAATATTAGCTATATCAATCTAATCCGTTGTTCGTTTATTTCAGTTCCAGTTCCATTTTCATTTCCATTTAGTACTTTTTGTGCTTCAACTTAAACCTATTTCAGTCAGTTGCCAGGAAAGGATCTCTAATTTTTTTTTAATTTTTTATTTAATTTAAATTTTTTTGTAGTGTTATGTGCTTTATTTATATTTGTGTAAATATTACTAAATGTGTTTATTTTATTTCAGTTTCATTTCCATTTTAATTTTTATTTATTTCCATTTAATAATTTTAGTGCTTCATCTTAAATGTATTTCTATTTTTTTAAATATGTTGAATTAGCTTGTTTAAAGTATTTTAGTAAAAAATTGGATTTTATGTGCTTTTTTATTTTTGTAATTATATATAATGTTAATTTATTTTTATTTGAAGTTTGTTTTTTGTTCAGTTTTAGTTTTTATATATTTCCAGTGTTAATTTTATATATTTCCATTTAGTACTTTTAGTGTTTCAACTTATTTCAGTAAGTTGGACAAAAATAAAATCTACTTTTTTTACAAGTCTTTTAACCTTCATTATTTTTCATCTATCTAAAAAAAAAACACATTGCATTTGCATTACTTTGCATTTTAATCCAATTAAGCCATTGTTCCTAATACATGAACAAACCTCATGTCTTTTCAAACCTGAATGACTTTTATTGTATGAACTTTTTTTCAAAGTATCTTGTTTCTTCTTTCACAAATGCCAGCCTGAAATGCCTTGTGTTTTCCCCACCCAGACAGAACTCCGCCCTCTTCGTCCGCTCCATGTTAATTAAAATTAAGGGGTGATTGAAGGGCACGGCGAGCGATCGTTAATCTCGCTAGCTGGGAAAAACTGCGTCCGACACGCCTGAATTACAGTTTGTGCGGAAGAAAATTACAATCCTGCCTCCTCCGCAAGCTAATGAAATATGTATATTAACTGGAAAAAATAGCTGACCTTTGATTCACACATGTTCAGTAATGGCTCTGCTAATTACGGACTAATTGCATGTCGCCAGACGAGCCAGTCATGATAAGTGTCCGCACCTCGTCATCAGCTCTGTGAAGCTCTTTGTCATGTTACAACTTCTACTGACTCAAATATTTAATTCTCATGCTTATTTCATGTGAGAATTGGGAATGTTTTTTTACAGATAAAAACAGTCATTTTTGTGTCAACAGAATTGCAAAGATAATGAGTGTTTTCAAATGTCAGTGATTGTGTGTTTTATATGTCAGTGTTTTATCACACTGGTTGCATGTTAAGGCTATACTTTATACTTCTATCAGTGAGTCTCTTGATTCCAATGCAAATGTTGCCCAGAAGACTTTCATTGTAAGTGCCTTACTGTAAACCATGATATCTGCATGTTATGATCACAAACTGAGAAATTCATTGAAATTATTTTCTGTCATAATCAGATGTGGAATAAGGAGAGGAACTTTTATTTAATGCAGATATGGATAGACGGACGGATGATAGACTGATAAATGGACAGATGGACAGACAGATAGATGGATGGAGGGATGGCTGGATGACAGATTGATAAATGGACAGATGGACGGATGAACAGATGGATGAATGAATGGACTGATGGATGGATGATAGACTGATAAATGTATGGACAGAGATAGATGGATGGATGACAGACTCATTGATGTATGGACAGATGGATGGATGGATGACAGACTGTTAAATGGACAGATGGATGGACGGATGGATAGAGGGATGGATGGATGACAGACTCATGGATGGATTATAGAGGGATGATGGATGATAAACTGATAAAATAGAGAGTTGGATGGATGAACAGATGGATGAATGAATGGACCGATGGATGGATGATAGACTGATAATTGAAAGGTTGGATGGATGGACGGACGGACGGACAGACTGATGGATGGATGGATGACAGACTCATTGATGGATGGATGGATAGAGGGATGGATGGATGACAGACTGATAAATAGACAGATGGACGGATGAACAGATGGATAGATGGACATAGAGGGATGGATGATAAACTAATAAATAGAGAGATAGATGGATGAACAGATGGATGGATGAATGGATGGATAGAGGGATGGATGGAGGGATGATAGATGGATGGATGGATGGATGGATGGATGGATGGATGGATGGATGGATGGATGGATGGATAGAGAGATGGATGGATGACAGACTCATGGATGGATTATAGAGGGATGATGGATGATAAACTCATGAAATAGAGAGTTGGACAGATGAACAGATGGATGAATGAATGGACTGATGGATGGATGATAGACTGATAAATGAAAGGATGGATGGATGACAGACTCATTGATGGATGGATGACAGATTGATAAATAGACAGATGGACGAATGAACAGATGGATGAATGAATGGACTGAGGGATGGATGAATGACAGATGGATAAATAGATGATAGTTGAATGAAAGGATGATAGACTGATAAATGGACAGAGGGACGATGAACAGATGGACGGGCTGATGGATAAATAGATGGACGGATGAATAGATGGATGAATGAATGGACTGATGGATGGATGATAGACTGATAAATGGACAGATGAAAGGATGGATGGATGGACAGAGATGGATGGATTGATAACAGACTCATTGATGGATGGACAGAGATGGATGGATGACAGTCTGATAAATGGACAGATGGATGGATGGATAGAGGGATGGATAGATGGATGACAGACTCATAGATAGATGATAGAGGGATGGATGGATGATAAACTGATAAATAGAGAGATGGATGGATGAAAAGATGGATTAATTTATGAACTGAAGGATGGATGGTAGACTGATAAATGGACGGATGAAAGGATGGATGGATGGACAGAGATGGATGGATTGATGGATGACAGTCTGACAAATGGACAGATGGATGGACGGATAGAGGGATGGATGGATGGATGATAAACTGATAAATAGAGAGATGGACAGATGAACAGATGGAAGAATGAATGAACTGACGGATGAATGACAGACTCATTGATGGATGGATGGATGACAGACTGATAAATAGACAGATGGATGGATGAATGAATGGACTGATGAATGGATTAATGACGGATGGATAGAGAGATGATAGTTTGATGAAAGGATGATAGACTGATAAATGGACAGATGGACGGATGAACAGATGGATGGACAGAGGGATGGATAGATGACAGACTCATGGATAGATGATAGAGGAATAAATGTATGGATGATAAACTGATAAATAGAGAGATGGACGGATGAACATGATGGATGGATGATAGACTGATAAATGGATGGATGGATAGAGGGATGGATGGATGACAGACTGATAAATAGACAGATGGACAGATGAACAGATGGATAGATGGACATAGAGGGATGGATGATAAACTAATAAATAGAGAGATAGATGGATGAACAGATGGATGGATGAATGGATGGATAGAGGGATGGATGGAGGGATGATAGATGGATGGATGGATGGATGACATACTGATGGATGGATGATAGACTGATAAATGGAGAGATGGACAGATGGATGGATACATTGTTAGAGGGATGGATGGATAGATGACAGACTGAAGGATGAATGGATGATAGACTGAAAAATGGAGAGATGGACAAATGAACAGATTGATGGATGATGGACAGATGGATGCGTTAATGATGATAGACTAATCAATAGACAGATGGATGGATGGATAGAGGGATGGACACAGATGGATAGAGAGATGATGAATATATGGATAGAGGGATGATAGATAGATGGATGATGGATGGATGGATAGATGGATGGATGGAAAGATAGATAGATGATGGATGAATGGACGGACGAATGGATAGAGGGATGGACAGACAGATGGATGAATGGATGGATGACAGACTGATGGATGGATGGATGGATGGATTGATGGAATTGATGATAGATAGATGAATGGATGATAGACTGATAAATAGACAAATGGATGGATTAACAGATGGATGGACAGGTAGATGGATGAATGGATGGATAACAGACTGATGGATGGACAGATTGATTGATGATGGATGGATAGAGGGATGGTAGATGAATGATGATAGACTGATAAATGGAGAGATGGACAGATGATGGATACATTGTTAGATGGATGGATGGATAGATGACAGACTGAAGGATGAATGGATGATAGACTGAAAAATGGAGAGATGGACAAATGAACAGATTGATGGATGATGGACAGATGGATGCGTGAATGATGATAGACTAATCAATAGACAGATGGATGGATGGATAGAGGGATGGACACAGATGGATAGAGAGATGATGAATATATGGATAGAGGGATGATAGATAGATGGATGATGGATGGATAGATGGATGGATGGAAAGATAGATGGATGGATGAATGGACGGACGAATGGATAGAGGGATGGACAGACAGATGGATGAATGGATGGATGACAGACTGATGGATGGATGGATTGATGGAATTGATGATAGATAGATGAATGGATGATAGACTGATAAATAGACAAATGGATGGATTAACAGATGGATGGACAGGTAGATGGATGAATGGATGGATAACAGACTGATGGATGGACAGATTGACTGATGATGGATGGATAGAGGGATGGTAGATGAATGATGATAGACTGATAAATGGAGAGATGGACAGATGATGGATACATTGTTAGATGGATGGATGGATAGATGACAGACTGAAGGATGAATGGATGATAGACTGAAAAATGGAGAGATGGACAAATGAACAGATTGATGGATGATGGACAGATGGATGCGTGAATGATGATAGACTTATCAATAGACAGGTGGATGGATGGATAGAGGGATGGACACACATGGATAGAGAGATGATGAATATATGGATAGAGGGATGATAGATAGATGGATGATGGATGGATAGATGGATGGATGGAAAGATAGATAGATGGATGGATGAATGGACGGACGAATGGATAGAGGGATGGACAGACAGATGGATGAATGGATGGATGACAGACTGATGGATGGATGGATTGATGGAATTGATGATAGATAGATAGATGAATGGATGATAGACTGATAAATAGACAAATGGATGGATTAACAGATGGATGGACAGGTAGATGGATGAATGGATGGATAACAGACTGATGGATGGACAGATTGATTGATGATGGATGGATAGAGGGATGGTAGATGAATGATGATAGACTGATAAATGGACAAATAGATGAATAGAGGGATGGATGATGGATAGATAAAGCAATGGAGGAATGGATGGACAGATGGATAGAGAAATAGATAGATGAATGGATAGACAGATGGATGATAGAGGGATAGATGGATGGACAGAATGATAAAGGGATGGAGGACGAACAGACAGTTGGACGTATAGATAGATAGATACATGGATAGATGGATGGACAGATGGTTGGTTTAATGCTTTAATTGCTCTAATTGCACTGCCTGTGGTTTAGCACTGCATTGTCTCTACTTACTGACTGACATTCTTCCTTCTCTTCAGGCTGCCTCAGACGGTTTTAAAATGTAATCTAAAGCACCAAATGGAGAGAATAATTTTATGCTGTTGTCACTAACACATCTCGAACACGCCTGATCGAATTTATTTGCATGGATTGAGAAAAGTCTGTATAATTGCTGCTTTTAAAATTCATTTCTGCTGCTCTCTCTCCCACAGGTCTGCCTGTCTTATTCCACTTACTGAATCACTGACACGAGAGAGAGAGACAGAGATAAAGCTTTAAAAAAAAATCAAAACGGCCTAACAGCACAAACCGCATGACTGACTGACTAAACGACAGCCACCTGTTCGGCTAATGGCCGTTGAGGGAGAAAAATCAGACTGACATACAAACACGGACTCAGAAAGCAGAAATGCACTCTGGGGCATGTTTGTGATCTCAGGAAGTGACATCATACATGTTCATGAGCTGCCGTGTCCCCCGAATGCGGTCACCGGGGAGCCTAAAACGTGCCTATCAAAGGAGTCTTTATGCGGCACCAAAGCAAACAAACTTCATGTTTTATTCAGCATGAGGTTTGAGAAACGTCTAACCGCACTCATCTGCATGAATTATAAATGCCACACGCTTAAATTTTACTACATCTACTAGTCACTTAATGAAAACGGAGCCTGGAAATCACTCTTCGGTATGCACTGGGTGTTGTTGTTAACTTAACAATGTTTCGGAGGAAAGAAAATCGAGAGCGACCCGACAGACGGCCTCCATAAAGGGGTCGTAAGGCCTGGGAATAACAAATCTCTCCCTAATGGCTCTTTCTGTGGATTTAATTTATCTCGGCCTTTCCTTTTTATCGATACTGACCTGATCATTTCCATCTGATGCATGTAAGAATCAATCATCTGTCTGCTCTGGAATTATGTCGCTTACAGCTGCACTATAAAGCGAATCATTTCCAACATATCATTTCTCATTTTAGTGATTCACATGCAAAGAGCTGAGCTGATCGTAAAAGAGGTCATTTACATGTACATGCACAAATTATGACTGATTTTTGTGCTAGAAACCTTGAAGAACATTATAATCAACTTCTAGAAAGAGATAAATAGGTAGTAAAAATGTAGATTAAGACTTTTGAAACAGGTTTTGTTCTGTTTAAACATTTAAAAGGCTTTTTTTGTCCTGTTAAGAGATTTAAATATTGGTCAGTTTTGTTCTATTAAATCATTTAAATATCGGTTTATTATGTTCTTTTAAGATTTTTAATATGTCATTTTTTTCAATTAAGATATTTAAATCTTGGTTGTTTTGTTTTGTCAGAAGCCGTAAATATTTGTTAATTTTGTTATTTTAATAGATTTAAATGTTGGCCTTTTTTGTTTTGATAATATATTTAAATATAGGTTGTTTTTGTTCTATTGAAAGATTTAAATATTGGTCAGTGTTGTTCTATTAGGAGATTTAAATGTGTGGTTTTTTTTTTATTAAGAAATTTAAATATTGGTTGGTTTAGTTCGATTAGGAAATTTAAATATTGGTCAGTTTTGTATTATTAAGACTGGATGTTTTGTGCTATTCAAAGATTTAAATATCGGTTGGTGTTGTGTTAACAGATTTAAAATGTCATTGTTTTTTCTGTTAAGAAATATAAATATCAGTTGGTTTTGTTCAATTTAGATATTTAAAAGGCTTTTTTGTCCTGTTAAGAGATTTAAATATTGTTCAGTTCTGTTCTATTAAATCATTTAAATATCGGTTGATTATGTTCTTTTAAGATATTTTAATATCTGTCATTTTTTTTCAATTAAGAGATTTAAATCTTTTTTGTTTTGTTCTGTCATAGTCTTAAATATTAGTTAATTTTGTTCTATTAAGAGATTTAAATGTTGGCCTTTTTTGTTTTAACAATATATTTAAATATCGGTTGTTTTTGTTCTATTAAAAGATTTAAATATGGGTCAGTGTTATTCTATTAGGAGATTTAAATGTGTTTTTTTTTATTAAGAAATTGAAATATTGGTTGATTTAGTTTGATTAGGAAATTTAAATATCGGTCAGTTTTGTATTATTAAGACTGGATGTTTTGTGCCATTTTAAAGATTTAAATATCGGTTGGTGTTGTGTTAAGAGATTTAAAATGTCATTGTTTTTTCTGTTAATAAAATTAAATATCAGTTGGTTTTGTTCAATTTAGAGATTTAAAAGGCTTTTTTGGCCTTTTAGGAGCTTTAAATATTGGTCAGTTTGGTTTGATTAAGTAATTTAAATATCGGTTGATTATGTTCTTTTAAGATATTTAAATATCGGTCATTTTTGTTCAATTAAGAGATTTAAATTTTACTACATATACTAGTTGTCACGGTTTGTACTGAGAGATGAGGGAGCCGAAGATAAATCAAAAAGAGTTCTTTAATAACTTAAATCCCGATCACAGGAGAGCACACAATCAAAAATAACCATAACGTTAAGAAGACACAAAGAGACTAAGAGACAAACGACTATTAAAGGGTAACTAATGATAGAACACAGGTGATACAGATAATGACTAAACACAGGGCTAAACCAAATGAACACAGAGACAGGGGGAAACCAAATGATAAACAGTGCAACAAACAAAGGCAAAAGACATGAAGTGTCAGGTGACATGTGACAGTACCTCCCCCTCCCGGTAGGCGCGTCTCGCGCCGTGATGGAAACACCGGGGAGGGGGGGCGGGCGCCCTGGAGGCTGTTACGGAGCAGGACCTTGCTGGGTTGGGAAGGCCTCCAGGGCGGAACAGGAAGCCATGGCGGGTCAGGCGACCACGGCCGGACAGGCAGTTCGAGCGGCCATGGCGGGTCAGGCGGCCACGGCCGGACAGGCAGTTCGAGCGGCCATGGCGGGTCAGGCGGCCACGGCCGGACAGGCAGTTCGAGCGGCCATGGCAGGTCAGGCGGCCACGGCCAGACCGGCAGTTCAGGTGGCCATGGCGGATCCGGCGGCCATGGCCGGACAGGCAGTTCGAGTGGCCATGGTGGGTCAGGAGGCCATGGCCGGACTGGCAGTTTAGGTGGCCGTGGCTGAGCAGTCCCCGTGGCCCTGGTCTCGGTCCTCGACCAAGCCACGTGGACTTGAGGTATATAGCCCCCCCCCAAAATTTTCTTTGGGAAATTCAGCAGTTCATAGGGGGGAGGCTCTGGAAGGCTGGCCGGGATCAACTGAGGTTCTGGACGGCTGGCCGGGACCAGCTGAGGTTCTGGACGGCTGGACGGGACCAGCTGAGGTTCTGGACGGCTGGACGGGACCAGCTGAGGTTCTGGACGGCTGGACGGGACCAGCTGAGGTTCTGGACGGCTGGACGGGACCAGCTGAGGCTCTGGACGGCTCTCTGGAGGAGCGGGCTCAGGACGGCGCTCTGGAGAAGCGGGCTCAGGACGGCGCTCTTGAGGAGCGGGCTCTGGACGGCGCTCTTGAGGAGCGGGCTCTGGACGGCGCTCTTGAGGAGCGGGCTCTGGAGGGCGCTCTGGCGGCGCGGTCACTGGAGGGCGCTCTGGCGGCGCGGTCACTGGAGGGCGCTCTGGCAGCGCGGTCACTGGAGGGCGCTCTGGTGGCGCGGTCACTGGAGGGCGCTCTGGCGGCGCGGTCACTGGAGGGCGCTCTTGAAGGCTGGACTGGACCAGCGGGGTTTCAGGAAGGCTGGACAGGACCAGCGGAGGATCAGGAAGGCTGGGCGGAACCAGCGGAGGCTCAGGTAGGCTGGGCAGGACCAGCGGAGGATCAGGAAGGCTGGGCGGAACCAGCGGAGGCTCAGGTAGGCTGGACAGGACCAGCGGAGGATCAGGAAGGCTGGGCGGAACCAGCGGAGGTTCAGGAGGGCTGGACAAGACCAGCGGAGGATCAGGAAGGCTGGGCGGGACCAGCGGAGGTTCAGGCAGGCTGGACGGGACCAGTGGAGGCTCAGGAAGGCTGGACAAGACCAGCGGAGGATCAGGAAGGCTGGGCGGAACCAGCGGAGGTTCAGGAGGGCTGGACAGGACCAGCAGAGGATCAGGAAGGCTGGGCGGGACCAGCGGAGGTTCAGGCAGGCTGGACGGGACCAGTGGAGGATCAGGAATGCTGGGCGGAACCAGCGGAGGCTCAGGAAGGCTGGACAAGACCAGCGGAGGATCAGGAAGGCTGGGCGGGACCAGCGGAGGTTCAGGCAGGCTGGACGGGACCAGTGGAGGATCAGGAATGCTGGGCGGAACCAGCGGAGGCTCAGGAAGGCTGGACAAGACCAGCGGAGGATCAGGAAGGCTGGGCGGAACCAGCGGAGGCTCAGGAAGGCTGGACATCTTGGGGTGTCTCTGGGTTGGCAGGTGGCCGGGACCATTGGTGGGGTATGTGGAGGTTCTTGGCGTTAGGTGAGCTGGTGCCATCTGATGTGTTTCTGAGGGGACTGGACTGACATTCTCTACTTGTTCTACCTCGAGATTAGAGCAGTTTGAAGAAAGAATGATATTAACCAATTCGACAAATGGGAAATCATGAACAGAGAGATCGCAACGAATCATGTCTTGGTCCAGCCCCAACAGAAACACGATGCTGATACAGGCGTCGGGCCAGCTCACCTGATGGGAAAGCTCAATGAACTCCTCCACATACCTCTGCAATGTCCGACCACTCTGCCGTAGTCCCCATAGCCTGTCCTCAGCCATCTTTAATGTTTGGTGTCTTCTTCTGTCACGGTTTGTACTGAGAGATGAGGGAGCCGAAGATAAATCAAAAAGAGTTCTTTAATAACTTAAATCCCGATCACAGGAGAGCACACAATCAAAAATAACCATAACGTTAAGAAGACACAAAGAGACTAAGAGACAAACGACTATTAAAGGGTAACTAATGATAGAACACAGGTGATACAGATGACTAATAATCAAAGACAGGTGATACAGATAATGACTAAACACAGGGCTAAACCAAATGAACACAGAGACAGGGGGAAACCAAATGATAAACAGTGCAACAAACAAAGGCAAAAGACATGAAGTGTCAGGTGACATGTGACACTAGTCACTTAATGAAAACACAGCCTGGAAATCACTCTTCAGTATGCAAAATAACAAATCGCTCCCTAATGGCTCTTTCTGTGGATTTAATTTATCTCGGCCTTTCCTTTTTATCGATACTGACCTGATCATTTCCATCTGATGCATGTAAGAATCAATCATCTGTCTGCTCTGGAATTATGTCGCTTACAGCTGCACTATAAAGCGAATCATTTCCAACATATCATTTCTCATTTTAGTGATTCACATGCAAAGAGCTGAGCTGATCGTAAAAGAGGTCATTTACATGTGCAAGCACAAATTATGACTGATTTTGGTGCTAGAAACCTTGAAGAACATTATAATTGACTTCTAGGAAGAAATAAATAGGTAGTAAAAATGTAGAAAAAGACTTTTGAAACAGGTTTTGTTCTGTTTAAACATTTAAAA
Source organism: Garra rufa (assembly GCF_049309525.1). NCBI lineage: Eukaryota > Metazoa > Chordata > Actinopteri > Cypriniformes > Cyprinidae > Garra > Garra rufa. Next base: position 1,360,704 of record NC_133374.1, read on the forward strand.
GGCTTTTTTTCGTCCTGTTAAGAGATTTAAATATTGGTCAGTTTTGTTCTATTAAATCATTTAAATATCGGTTGATTATGTTCTTTTAAGATATTTTAATATCTGTCGTTTTTTTCAATTAATATATTTAAATCTTGTTTGTTTTGTTCTGTTAGAAGCCTTAAATATTAGTAAATTTAGTTCTATTAAGACATTTAAATGTTGTCCCTTTTTGTTTTAATAATATATTTAAATATCGGTTGTTTTTGTTCTATTGAAAGATTAAATATTAGTCAGTGTTGTTCTATTAGGAGATTTAAATGTGTTTTTTTTTCATTAAGAAATTGAAATATTGGTTGGTTTAGTTTGATTAGGAAATTTAAATATCGGTCAGTTTTGTATTATTAAGACTGGATGTTTTGTGCTATTCAAAGATTTAAATATCGGTCAGTGTTGTGTTAAGAGATTTAAAATAGCATTGTTTTTTTTCTGGTAAGAAATTTAAATATCAGTTGGTTTTATTTAATTTAGAGATTTAAAAAGCTTTTTTTGGTCTTTTAAGAGATTTAAATATTGATCAGTTTGGTTTGATTAAGTAATTTAAATATCGGTTGATTATGTTCTTTTAAGATATTTAAATATATGTCATTTTTGTTTGATTAAGAGATTTAAATCTTGGTTATTTTGTTCTGTTAGAAGCTTTAAATATTAGTTAATTTAGTTCTATTAAGACATTTAAATATTGGTCAGTTTTGTTCAATTAAGTCATTTAAATATCGGTTGATTATGTTTTTTTAAGATATTTAAACAATAGGAGGTTTAAATGTTGGCCTTTTTGTTGTTTTAATAAGATAAATATTGGCTGGTTTTGTATTTATAAGAGTTTTAAATGTTAGTTGTTTTGTGCTATTCAGAAATTAAAATATTGTCTGGTGTTGTTCTGTTAATAGATTTAAATATCGGTTGAATTTGTTCTGTTAAGAAATTTAGAAGACTTTTTTTGTCCTGTTAAGAGATTTAAATACTGGTCAGTTTTTGTTCAATTGAGTCATTTAAATATGGGTTGGTATTTTTGTGTTAAGAGGTTTAAATGTCGTTTTTACTGTTAAGAATTATAAATATCGGTTGGTTTTGTACTTTTAAAAGATTTAAATATGGATTGGATTTTTTCTAAGAAAAAGTTTCTGCTCAAGAAGTACTACCAAAATGGTTTTCACAAATGTCTGATGCTCGGACACATGCCTGAGTGTTCAAAAGTAATAAAGGGATTTCGATTTTGGAAATGAGATAATTATAGATGGCATGAGGACGGCAGGATGCATTAGAGGAAGTAATGAAAGAAGTTTGAAAATGAGTTTTCAGAGTAAGAAATTTAAAACGAGTCAGATCTGTCAGGACGCTCCTCTGCATGACAAGTCCCTGTTTGAGATCCCAAAAACATAAATGTTTCATGATGCATTTTAAAGAGATCTGTCAAACACAAAACCAAAGAACCAGTTTTGCCAGAGAAAACAGCCAAAATGCAATGAAACTATGAGCTTTAAAAGTGCAGAAACACTACATGATCATTATATCCATCTAAAAATTACGTTGCATAAAATAAAGTGTGATGTATTATGCATCTTTTTTTCCAAACAGTTACTCTACATTCAGGTTTAGAATGAATTGGCAATATCATGAGTAAAGTCAGTTCTGCAGGCTTTTCCACTGTATGCATAATTGCATATGAAGTGCATGTACAGTAGTTTGTTTCTGTATAGAATTAGACATGGACACTGTAATTAAGAGTCTCCTGCAGCTACATACAGGTGAGAGTCACTGTAAACAATCCTGGATCTGTTTTCATTCACACAGACCTGGAAAACTACCGCTTTGTTAACTGTGTGAAAAATAATCACCATAATTATATGGAAGTGATGATTCAAGTGCATTAAACTGTACAATATTGTGTGAAGAGAGTTTGTATCGTGATGATCTTTTGAGGCAGATAATAATGTTGACTATGAAAACATTTTTAACAAAGTACAATGAATTTGTTTTAGTACTTATGAATATGTGTTAACGTTAGTGAAAAGCAAAATAAAACTATATTGGATTTAAATAATGTACACACCACCAGTCAAAAGTTTTTGAACAGTCTGTATTTAAAGAAGTCTCAAAACCAAAAAAGTACAGCAAAAATGATTAGATTACTAAAAACATGCTAGAAACATGCTAGCAACTTGCTAATAATGTTAGAAACATGCTACTAACTTGTTGACCATGCTAATAACTTGTTAATCCTGTTAGAAATATGCTAGCAACTTGCTAATCATGTTAGAAACATGCTACTAACTTTTTGACCATGTTAACAACTTGTTAATCCTGTTAGAAACATGCTAGCAACTTGCTAATAATGTTAGAAACATGATAGCAACATGGTAATCATGTTAGAATCATGCTAGCGACTTACTAATCATGCTAGAATCGTGCTAACAACATTTTAGTAACATGCTAATTGTGCTAGAAACATTCTACCAACAAGCTAACAACTAGAAAGATGCTAGTAGCTTGCTAATCATGCTAAAAACATGCTAAAACATGCTAGCAACTTGCTAATCATGCTAGAAACATGCTACTAACTTGTTGACCATGCTAACAACTTGTTAATCCTGTTAGAAATATGCTAGCAACTTCTTAATCGTGATAGTAACATCCTAACAACTTGCTAATCATGTTAAAAACATGCTAGTAACTTGTTAATCATTTTAAAACATGTTAGCAATATCCTAATTATGCTAGAAACATGCTAGCAACTTGCTAATCATGTTAAAACAGGCTAACAACTTCCTAATCATGCTAGAAACATACTAACAACTTGCTAATCATACTAGAAACATGGTAAGAACTTGCTAACCATGTTAGCAACTTACTAATCATGTTAAAAATGCTAGTAACTTGCTAACAATGCTAACAACTTGTTAATCATGCTAAAACAGGCTAACAACTTCCTAATCATGCTAAAAACATACTAACAAATTGCTAATCATACTAGAAACATGGTAAGAACTTGCTAACCATGCTAGCAACTTGCTAATCATGTTTAAAGCATGCTAGTAACTTGTTAATCATGCTAAAACGTGCTAGCAATATCCTAATTATGCTAGAAACATGCTAGCAACTTGCTAATCATGCTAAACCAGGCTAACAACTTCCTAATCATGCTAAAAACATACTAACAACTTGCTAATCATACTAGAAACATGGTAAGAACTTGCTAACCATGCTAGCAACTTGCTAATCATGTTAAAAACATGCTAGTAACTTGTTAATCATGCTAAAACGTGCTAGCAATATCCTAATTATGCTAAAAACATACTAACAAATTGCTAATCATACTAGAAACATGGTAAGAACTTGCTAACCATGCTACCAACTTACTAATCATGTTAAAAATGCTAGTAACTTCCTAACCATGCTAACAACTTGCTAATCATGCTAAAAACATACTAACAAATTGCTAATCATACTAGAAACATTGTAAGAACTTGCTAACCATGCTAGCAACTTGCTAATCATGTTTAAAGCATGCTAGTAACTTGTTAATCATGTTAAAACGTGCTAGCAATATCTTAATTATGCTAGAAACATGCTAGCAACTTGCTAATCATGCTAAAACAGGCTAACAACTTCCTAATCATGCTAAAACATACTAACAACTTGCTAATCATACTAGAAACATGGTAAGAACTTGCTAACCATGCTAGCAACTTGCTAATCATGTTAAAAACATGCTAGTAACTTGTTAATCATGCTAAAACGTGCTAGCAATATCCTAATTATGCTAGAAACATGTTAGCAACCTGCTAATCATGCTATAAAAATGCTAACAATATGCTAGCAACTTCCTAATCATACTAGAAACAAATGCTAATAACATGCTGACCATGCTAACAACTTGCTAATCGTGTTAGAAACATGCTAATAACTTGCTAATCATGTTAAAAACATGCTAGCAACTTCGTAATCATGAAAGAAACATCTTAACAACTTGCTAATCATACTAGAAACATGCTAGTAACTTGCTAATTATGCTAGAAACAATCATACTAGAAACATGGTAAGAACTTGCTAACCATGCTAGCAACTTGCTAATCATGTTAGAAACATGCTAGTAACTTGTTAATAATGCTAAAAACATGCTAGCAATATCCTAACCATGCTAGAAACATGCTAGCAACTTGCTAATAATGCTATAAACATGCTAACAAAATGCTAGCAACTTCCTAATCATGCTAGAAACATGCTAGAAACTTGCTAAGCATGCTATAAACATGCTAGCAACTTGCTAATCATGCTAGAAACAGGCTAACAATATGTTAGCAACTTCCTAATCATGCTAGAAACATGCTAGCAACATGCTAGTAACATGCTAATCAAACTTTAAGCTTTTAAAACTACTTTAAATTGAAACTATTTCATACCGAAAACCGTCAAACTTTAAAAAAAAAAAAAAAAAAAAAAAGGTAACTTTTTAAACAAACTTTTAGACGTTTTAAACTATTTAAAAACCGTCAAACTTAAAACTTTTCAAACTTTTTAAACTTTCTGGTCCGGCTTTCTGAAGCCAACTTAAAGTTTGTCTTGACAAACTTTTTTATCTAGTTAAACTTGTTTTTTTGTTAGTTTGTTTGTTTTACTTGCAATTTCTAAGTAAAAATAGTTTCTAAGTAAATTCTATTTTTTTATTTCATATTTTAATTATTTGTATTTATTTATTTATTGCCAGTACGATGGTAATCAGAATATTGTTTTTTGTTTTCCACAGAACAAAGCCAATCATACAAATCTGGAACAACACTAGGGTGAGCTAGTGATGATTTATTTAATTTAACAGCATATTTAATTTCCCATGTCAGAGCGAAGATGAAAAATGAATAAGACGAAGTAGATTTTAAAGAAGCCCAGCTTCTCATCTGATGTCTGTTATTTATTGGAACAGATCATTAATATATAAACAAGTGTGTAAGTCAACTTATAATGTGATGCAGTGAAACAGGAAGCAGTCTGATTCTGTTTCCTGTGATCAGTTTTAGATGTGAGGATTCGTAGGTGAGTGTCTGGGGATTTGAAAATGAAAGAACATAAAGAAAAAGACACCAAAGTGTGTGTGTGTCTCTGTGTGTTTGTATGTGTGTTTGTATATGTGTGTGTGATGAGGTTTTGTCTCCTGCAGTGAGTATCTTGAGGGCGAGTGTTTCATTCAAACAAGCCTGTGTTCTCTGTAATCTAAACACGTCTGTCTGTCTGTCTCTTTCTATCTGTGTCTATCTGTGTGTCTGTCTGACGGTTCGTCTCTAATCTCTCATTCTATTGGAAGAGTAAATGCGTCTGAACTCAAACCGCTGTGACAGTTTTCACAGTTTTCTGTGTCAGAGATGCCGCTGCTGCTTCTATTCCTGTCTGAGATTCACAAATATCTTTACATGCTTTACACAAAGAGACTTGAGGTGCAAAACAGGCTGTAAAAAAATTTTTTGTGTGTATATATATATGAATATCATTTGATTTTTTTTTTTTTACCAAAGTATCATAAAAAAAGGTGCTGTTCATCAGAACCAATTACCATTTTTATATTTTTATATATATATATATAATTTTTTTTTTTTTTTTTTTTTTTAATAAAAAACTCACTTTCAGTACATAATTTTCATACATTTATACATTTATCATACAATTACTTGGGTATTTTTTGTTGATAAATTGATTGATTGACTTTTGTGTTGCCATTTATCATCATTTATGTTTTTATTTTAATTATTATAATTTTATTACTTTCTGTACTCGTCAGTTTATTTATTTATTTATTTATTTTTGCAGGACATTTTTTGAAAATAAAATATCATAAAGGAGGTGTTTAAGCTTCAAATGATATTCATCAGAAAAGTAAATATCATACATTAATTTGTTATTCATGTTATATTAGATTTTACTGTTTTTAATTGTATCTTCTGTCAATAACCGTTAAATTAAAAAAAAAATTAAAAATCTAAGTACATTACTTCCCTATATTTGCATAATTATTTGGCTTGAGAAAGCCTGACCAGAAAGTTTGAAAAAGTTTGAAAAGATTTTAAGTTTTAAAAGTTTGATGATTTTTAGTCTGAAATAGATTGAACTTTAAAGTAGTTTTAAAACTTAAAGCTGGAATGTTTTAAAGCGAATACAGTCTGTCAGATAGCATGTTGTTAGCATGTTACTAGCATGTTGCTAACATGTTTCTAACATGATTAGCAAGTTATTAACATGATGCTAACATGATTCTATTGTGATTAGCATGTTACTAGCATGTTTTTAGCATGTTTGACAAGTTACTAGCATGTTGTTAGCATTATTGTAGCATGATTAGCATTTTACTAACATGTTGCTAACATGATTCTATCATGATTAGCATGTTACTAGGAGGTTACTAGTATGTTTTAGCATGTTTAACATGTTACTAGAATGTTGTTAACATGAGTAGCAAGTTACTAGTATGTTGTTGACGATTAATGTGTTATTAGCATGTTGTTAGCCTGTTTTTAGCATGACTAACGTGTTACTAGCATGTTGCCAGTGTTGGGCAGTAGCGTCGCTACAAGTAGTGACTATATTTCTCAGTAGCGTGGTGGTAGCGTCGCTGTTTTCTGAATCAAATAGCTTTTCAGTAGCTAAGCTATTATTTTGATCAAGTAGCGCGGTAGCGTCAACAAAAGCTACAAGCTATATATTTTTCTATACTTTAAGCTCAAATCGGAAATATAACTGCTACGGATCACTGATCCTGGGTCAGTAAGCGGCGCCACCGCCAGTAAACCTCGTGACGCCACTGGCTCGTTAAACTGTCAGTCAAACCGTATTATTCCTCCCGCGTCTCTCGTGAATGAAGTGCGGCGCGCAGTTTGAAGCATCTCAGCGTGTTTGCAGACTTGAGGTAAATAAAGACATGTTGATTGAAAAGTGCATGTTTTCTGGATTTATAATACAGCACTGTATTTATAAAGGCTAATGGGGTTTTTTGCATTCGAGGAGATGAGAAAAGTGTGTCTTAGTTTAGCATTTGTTGTCGACACAACCAAATTGCTTATGTGAAGCGCTGAATCTTTATATTTTAGCTAAATGTCAGAAAAAAACTGAGCGCCCACATAGCAACAGAAAACTGTATAATCTGCAATGCAAAACGTAGTATTAGAACTAGTGATGGGCGCCTTGATTTTAGTCTTTGAAGCAGGCTAGTGCTCTGGGAAGATCTCAAACCGCAGAAGTATGAGATGGGGAGTGGGTCTGTGGGAGTGGGTGTCAAATTCATGGCGAAAGGCAAAATGTTTCGGTTCGTTCTTAGCAAAAACAAATGAATTATAATAATCTTTGCTAATATTCGTGATACTTCAAACTGCTTTGGTCTTTGCAGTATTGAATTATGCCTTTACCATGACCAAAATGACAGAATATGCCATTCAGCTGTTTGATCGCGCACACTATCACTGCAGCCTGTTCATTTGAAAAATAAAACACAGTCACCCAAAAGTTACACTAGTTAATTTAAATAGTGTGTATTACATGCAGTTCAGCGTGACCACCGGTCCTGTGGCACATTTTTGCTCATCACGGTATTTTCTGTCGACCTGCACGAAGTACAAAGCTTACCCAATGCATAATAATTTCGCTTCAAATACATTGCAGAAATGGATCATTTGTATTTGTGGCAAGAGAGGTAACGTTAGTCTACATAAGCCCAACTTTACTTTCAGTTTCGCATTTAATTTGTTTTGGATTGTTTAGGCAAATTTATTTATTTATTTAATTCATCATTGTTCTGTTCTGAATAAGGTTAAACTTAAAGGATTTGTTGTGGAATTTCATGTTTTCCCTGTTTTATTCGTTTAATATTCTGAAACTGGTGCCATTTTTTATTTTTATTTTTTTCAAGAAAGAATTCAACCCCCCAAAATATGAGACAAATCCAGCCCTGTACATGATACTGATTTTTGTTGCCAAATTGGTTTGGAAGAGTGGTTGAATAAACAATTAAACTGAACTTGCATGCCTGTATGACTGACAATTTAATTGATCACTGAGAGAGCACTGACTTGGTATGATGTTGGTTCAATAGAAAAATGAAATTTATAAAATAGCTTAGATGTAGTGAACTACTTTTGCCATGATGCTGTAGCTTAGCTTGCTACATTACCCAAGGCTGTAGCTTTAACGTAGTTTAGCTTCATTTAATGAGGAGTAACTGTTAGCTTAGCTCACTACATTTTCCAGGTAGCTTGCCCATCACTGCATGTTGCTAGCATGTTTCTAACATGATTAACAAGTTATTAACATGTTGCTAGCATGATTCTAATATGAGTAGCATGTTACTAACATGTTACTAACATAATTCTATTATGATTAGCATGTTACTAGCATGTTTTTAACATGATTGACAAGTTACTTGCATGTTAGCATGATTCTAACGTGATTGACAAGTTACTAGCATGATTCTAGCATGATTAGGAAGTTACTAGCATGTTGTTAACAAGATTCTAGCATGATTAGTATGTTACTAGCATTTTGCTAGCATTTTTATAACATGAATGGCATGTTACTAGCATGTTACTAGAATGTTGTTATGTTGACTCTATCATGATTAGCATTTTACTAGCATGATTAACATAATACTAGCATGTTGCTAGCATGATTAGCATATTACTAGCATGTTGCTAGCATGATTAGCATATTACTAGCATGTTGCTAGCATGGTTAACGTATTACTAGCATGTTGCTAGCATGATTAGCATATTATTAGCATGTTGCTAGCATGGTTAACGTATTACTAGCATGTTGCTAACATGGTTAACGTATTGCAAGCATTTTGCTAAGATGATTAGCATATTACTAGCATGTTGCTAGCATGATTAGCATATTACTAGCATGTTGCTAACATGATTAGCATATTACTAGCATGTTGCTAGCATGATTAGCATATTACTAGCATGTTGCTAGCATGGTTAACGTATTACTAGCATGTTGCTAGCATGATTAGCATATTATTAGCATGTTGCTAGCATGGTTAACGTATTACTAGCATGTTGCTAACATGGTTAACGTATTGCTAGCATTTTGCTAAGATGATTAGCATATTACTAGCATGTTGCTAGCATGATTAGCATATTACTAGCATGTTGCTAACATGATTAGCATATTACTAGCACGTTGCTAGTATGATTAACATATTACTAGCATGTTGTTAACATGATTAGCATATTACTAGCATGTTGCTAACATGATTAGCATATTACTAGCACGTTGCTAGTATGATTAACATATTACTAGCATGTTGTTAACATGATTAGCATATTACTAGCAAGTTGCTAACATGATTAGCATATTACTAGCATGATTAGCATATTATTAGCATGTTGCTAGCATGATTAACACATTACTAGCATGTTGCTAGCATGATTAGCTTATTATTAGCATGTTGCTAGCATGATTAGCATAATACTACATGTTGATAGCATGATTAACATATTACTAGCATGTTGCTGGCATTATTAGCATATTACTAGCATGTTAGCATTGGTTAACGTATTACTAGCATGTTGCTAGCATGATTAGCATATTACTAGCATGTTGCTAGCATGGTTAACGTATTACTAGCATGTTGCTAGCATGATTAGCATATTACTAGCATGTTGCTACCATGATTAGCATATTACTAGCATGTTGTTAGCATATTACTAGCATGTTGCTAGCATGATTAGCATATTACTAGCATGTTGCTAGCATGATTAGCATATTACTAGCATGTTGTTAGCATGATTAGCATATTACTAGCATGTTGCTAGCATGATTAACATATTACTAGCATGTTGTTAATGTGATTAGCAAGTTACTAGTATGTTGTTATTATGATTCTAGCATTATTACCAAGTTTTAGGGGCAGTCGTGGCCTAATGGTTAGAGCAGGGGTTTTCAACTCTGGCCCTCAAGGTCCACTTTCCTGCAGAGTTTAGAGGGTTAGAGAGTCAGACTTGTAACCCAAAGGTTGCGGGTTCGAGTCTCAGGTCCGGCAGAGATTGTAGGTGGGGGGAGTGAATGTACAGCACTCTCTCCACCCTCAATACCATGACTGAGGTGAGTCCCTTGAGCAAGGCACCGAACCCCCAACTGTTCCCTGGGCGCCGCAGCAATGGCTGCCCACTGCTCCGGGTGTGTGTTCACTACTGTGTGTGTGCACTTGGATGGGTTAAATGCAGAGCACAAATTCCTAGTATGGGTCACCATACTTGGCCTCTCGTCACCTCCTTTCCTTTAAATTACTAGCATGTTTTTAGCATAATTCTATCATGATTAGCATGTTACTAGCATGTTTTTAGCATGTTTGACAAGTTACATGTTAGAATGATTCGATCATGATTGTCAAGTTACTAGTATGTTGCTAGCATGATTTTAACATGTTGTTAGCATGATTTACAAGTTACTAACATGTTTTTAGCATGTTTGGCAAGTTGCTAGCATGATTTTAACGTGTTGTTAGCATGATTCTAGCATGCTAGTAACATGCTAGTCATGCTATAAAAATGCTAGCAACATACTAGTAACACTATGCTACAATCATACTGACAAAATGTTAGAAACTTGCAAATCATGCTAACAACATGCTAATCATGTTAAAAGCAAGGTAACAACATGCTAGCAACATGCTAGTAACTGGCTAATCAAGCTAGTAACATGCTAGTCATGCTATAAAAATGCTAGCAACATACTAGTAACACGCTAATGCTAGAATCATGCTGACAACATGCTAGTAACATACTAGTCATGTTAGAAGCAAGCTAACAACATGCTAGTAACTTGCTAGCATGATTAGCAAGTTAGTTTGAATGAGTTTAAATGGATTAGAAATATAGTTCATAGAAGGAAAGCTTAAATGAGTCTCAAGGGATTGAGGGAGTTTTGTCAGTTGGAGTTTGAATAGTCTTTGCTTATTTGAACATTTCGTCAATGTAAGTCTATGGGATTTTTCCCAGTTTGAATCATCAGTTAATCGTCGATCAGTTAGAAAAGATACAGCAACTGGAGTCAGATCAGTCTGAAGATCTGGCCTGAGTTTGGAGTTTGTCGAGTTAAAGTCTAGGAGGAAATTTTAGTCTCAGAATTAGAACTGTAAGTTTAAGTCGGATTTCACGCCAACTTAATAATAAAGTTTAATACATCCATACACTTACTTAAGATACAGTACTTTATTAATTAAAAAGACAATTTATTGATTTTTACTGAAGTTAACTATTATTTGTAGTCATTCTTTTGTTTATTTCACTCTACTTCTCATTGCAAGCCACTGAATTGCAAATAGTCTGTAAATATGAAGTTGTTGTCACGCCAGTGAAGCGCAGTAAAACTGAAACGGAGAGTGAAACGGTGACAGGCTGAGAGACAGAAAAAGCAAAGTGAATGTGTGAATGTGAGGCGCTGACAGAGACGTTTCTATCAGTTTGTTCTTGTTCTCTCTTCCTCACAGTGTTTTCAGCCACTTCATTCTGATGGCTTTGACTGAGCTCAAGTTTTGTACTGAAAAAAACATACTAAACAGCACAGTCACATCACTTCCTGAATAGATACCCTTGAAAAAAAAGTATTTTGATTGCAATTTAATGACAAAATGATTCATATCTGGGTTCTTTTTGTAACATAAACAGTCTAATAGAATCTAAATGGTACAATAAGGACGTTCCCAACAAACACAGAACGTTGCCTCAACGTAGCCAACCTTTTAGCAACGTTGTAACAACATGGCTAAAAGGTTGTTGGTTCTACGTTGTGTTGTCGGGTTGTTACTATGTTGTCACAAAGTTGCCATTCTACCACGGTTCAGGGCCATCTCTGAAAGTTGTGCTTAGGCAGTCTGGACAACCACTGTACGACATTTACTCGTCACTGCTCCGAAGCGCATTTTAAATTTGAACAGACCGTTGGGCCGTTATTATTCTTAAAGCCAGGATAACGTTATGTGAGTATTGCACATATTGCAGTATTACACAAGTAGATGTTAAGTTAAAAAGAACAATATTATTGGACGATTTTTAATATTAAACAGTATTTAAAATATTTATAAACTTCCCATGCCTGATATAACATGCAGAATATAGGCAATATTTATAATCTGGCATGAAAAAATACATGTAGTAAAAACGTCGCCTCCTGGTTGACGAATGTCGCCCAACAACGTTGCCACAGCCTTTTTGCGTCTTACATTTCTACGTTGTTACAACGTTGCGAGCACGTAGACGGCGACGTTGCCATTATAAAAATGGAACGTTGCACAGACGTCGCCACAACGTAAATGTGTTTGCTGGGTTTCCAACTCAGTGGCGTAGCAACTCAGCCCTGAGCTCCTATGAACACATTTGTTCAAGCCCCCAATCATTATGGGCTCTAACTCGCTTAAAGCGATGGTTCGGAGTAGATTTGACTACATTGCTTTGCTCATCTAAATACCCCATCTGAAGTTTTGTTCACCTTAGTCGAACATTGACGGAGATATTCGAGCTTGTCGAATGGCTTGCTACAGCCGTACATGGTACATGTTAGGGCTGCACGATACTGGGAAAAAATTACATTGCGATATATTTTTTTCCTGTGATATATATTGCGATGTGTACAAATTCATTTATGTTCATCATGTGTTTTGAACTGCTTAAAAATCAAATAATATTTCAAGAATAATTGGGGAAATTTTGTAAGCAGATGGGCTTCGGAGTGCAAAGCAATGTAGTCAAATCTACTCCGAACCATCGCTTTAACTTGTTGATTTTTGTATGAAGTATGAAGTACATAACGTTATGTGAGTATTCACAAGCTGTTTTATTTACTCTATAAATGCATGGAAATTAATAATTTAACGTTTTTAAGTCCATTCATTATTTGTAGCACGCGAGTTTCAGCCTATAATTTCTGTCAATTTTATGATAAAATACAAATTAAAAATGTGTTTTTACACTCTTTAATTAGTAGTGAGAACTATATTCGCCTCAGATCAAGTGACATGTTGTTAGCATGTTTCTAGCATGACTAGCATGTTTCTATCATGAGTAGCATGTTACTAGCATGTTTTTAGCATGTTTGACGAGTTATTAGCATGTTAACATGATTCTATTATGATTGTTAAGTTACTAGCATGTTGGTAGCATGATTTTAGCATGTTACTAGCATGTTGTTAGCATGATTTTCAAGTTACTAGCATGTTTTTAGCATGATTATAGCATGATTACTGAGTTACTAGCATGTTTTTAGCATTTTTAGCAAGTTACTCGCATGTTGCTAGCATGATTTACAAGTTACTAGCATGTTTTTAGAATGATTACTGAGTTACTAGCATGTTTTTAACATGTTTAGCAAGTTACTCGCATGTTGCTAGCATGATTTTAGTGTGTTGTTAACATGATTAGCATGATTCTAGCATGCTAGTAACGTGCTACTCATGCTATAAAACTGCTAGCAACTTACTAGTAACTTGCTAATCATGCTAACAACAGGCTACTAACATGCTAATCATGTTAAAAGCAAGCTAACAACATGCCATCAACATGCTTACCATGTTAACAACATGCTAGTAACTTGCTAATCATGTTAGTAACTTGTTAATCATACTAACAACATGCTAGTAACTTGTTAATCATGCTAGTAACTTGTTAATCATACTAACAACATGCTAGTAACTTGTTAATCATGCTAGTGACTTGTTAATCATTCTAACAACATGCTAGTGACTTGTTAATCATTCTAACAACATGCTAGTAACATGCTAATCATGTTAAAAGCAAGCTAACAACATGCCATCAACATGCTTACCATGTTAACAACATGCAAGTAACTTGTTAATCATGCTAGTGATTTGTTAATCATTCTAACAACATGCTAGTAACTTGCTAATCATGTTAGTAACTTGTTAATCATACTAACAACATGCTAGTAACTTGTTAATCATGCTAGTGACTGGTTAATCATTCTAACAACATGCTAGTGACTTGTTAATCATTCTAACAACATGCTAGTAACATGCTAATCATGTTAAAAGCAAGCTAACAACATGCCATCAACATGCTTACCATGTTAACAACATGCAAGTAACTTGCTAATAATGCTAACAACATGCTAGTAACATGCTAGTCATGTTAGAAGCAAGCTAACAACATGCTAGTAACTTGCTAATCATGTTAAAAACATGTTAGTAATTTGCTAATCATGCTAACAACATGCTAATCATGCTAGAATCATGTTAGCAACTTGTTAATCATGCTAACAACATGCTAGTAACTTGCTAATAATGCTAACAACATACTAGTAACATGCTAGTCATGTTAGAAGCAAGCTAACAACATGCTAGCAACTTGCTAATCATGTTGAAAACATGTTAGTAACTTGCTAATCATGCTAACAACATGCTAATCATGCTAGAATCATGCTGGCAACTTGCTAACAACATGTTAGTAACATGTTAATCATGTTAAAATCATGCGAACAACATGCTAGTAACTTGCTAATCATGTTAACAACATGATAGTAACGTGTTTAACGTTACAAACATGTTAGCAACATGATAATCATGAATAGAATGTATATTCGCCTCGGATCAAGCGGCATGTGAATCAGTAATCTTCTCATTAATATTTGCAGCACAAAATAAACATGAAAAAATATTTGAATGCATGTTAAAAAAGTTGTGAAGAAGTCATAATAATAGTAACATAAGATTCAGCCAACAAGCCTATAACTTTGCCAACATTGTTTTATTTTTCTCATAAATTAGCCAGTTAACTGAGTTCAAGCCTACATTTTTATTACTGTTTTTCATGATAAATGTGAAGACAGGTTGGATGCCACAGACTTTTTTTTTGGTCGTAGTAGGTGGAATTTTCCTTTACGCAATATAACATGATTTTATTACATTAATTATTTTGTTTTAAAGTTGTAATTTAAAGCATTCTATAGATATATTTATCATGTCTGTTGAGTTTTGGATAATTTTTATGAAGCGCTGCTCCTCAAGACAGAGACGGCAGAAAGCGCATCTTTAGCTATTTTACAAAAGCACAACGTTTTGTTGATATTGTGATGCACACAAATAAATGTAGACCTTTTGCAGTTCCGAATGATGCATTACTCTTACCTTTATGAGCAAAAATGATGGCGTATTTTAGGTTTCCACTGTTATTAAGAACAAAAATGCAAGTGATCGCGCTGGCGCTTCCATGTCCTGCAAAGCGCGCTTTATCTTCCACTCTCCACACAAATGATTGGATATGCGTCTAACAGCGCACATTTATCTAGGTTTCAATTAATATTGTGAAATACATCAAGTGTTTTATGTCTATAGCTTTTATTTTATGCAAGTCGTGTTGATTTGAGAAGAGTAAATTGATCAAACATGCTTGACTCTTAACTGATTGCAGCTTGGTTGTTACTTTAAAAAACAAAAGCTTAAATTTGACAAACATAAAATGTTCCAAACATATAAGGTTGGAGCTCTGGAGATGGACAGGTGAGCGGCTCGGATCAGAGTCCGGAGAAAGAGGAAGCTCCTGGTATCAGATGAGAGTTTAGCCCTCGATTGCACAAAGAGAGACCGTGTTTGACTCCCCCTCAGGCTCTCATACAGAGAAACACAAACGAGAGGTGAGAAGATTTCAGATCCACCAGCGTCTGTGGGAATCACAGGTGTTACCTGTCATCACCTGAGCTCTGAACTTTGTCCTCTCGCTCTGGAATAACATCCTAGCTAACAAAAATGTCTTCTAAGAATGTTTTTTAACCTTTCTGGTATTGTTTATTTGCGAGACACACTTGTGTTGTTCGCAGTCAAAGGTGACCGAAAACCTGAAATGTAACTTTTTTTTCATTTTCAGTAAAATCAATGTAATATATTTTTATTGCATAATATTTTTGCTTTTTTATTTTTAATTTTAAAATAAAATATTTTTAATATTTATGCAATAATTGATCAATTTTTCTAAGATTTTTATATTATATTAGATCATTGATATTTTAGAGTGTCACCCTTTTATTGCTGTGCATTTTTTTTTTAGCGTCGTGAATGATTTGTAGATTTTACACACAAAATTTTCGTATTTTTGCATATTTCTTATTCATTTCCAATTTCCAAACAACACAAGTGTGGCTATTTTTATTATGACTATTTTGCTTTTTCGAATAAAATCCATGATTTTTATTTATTTATGTATTTATTTTGTGGTCACTATGCTGTAAAAGACATCAAGTTTCGTACCATTCCGATGAAGTTGTGATTTTTAAAATATTTTTATTATTATCAAACATTTTTTTCCTGGTCTAAATTTACTTAACAATACCAGAGGTATGTTTTAAAAGCTTTTTAGTTATATGGGACATTTATTTTATTTCAAATAATGCAATTTTTATGGTTTTAGTTTTAGTAAAATAATTTTTTAATTCTATTTTGTGTTTTCATTTTCTTTCAATCTTTTTTATTTGTAGATTTTTTTATTGATTTTTGTTGCTGTTTATTCATTAGTTTAAATTAATTCATTTTAATTAATTTAGTATTTCAACTTAAAATTAATGAATGAATTTGTGAATTTTATGGTTTTAGTTTTAATTTCTGTTTTGACTAATTTTAGTTAAAGACAAAGTAAACAAATAATAATTTAATGTAAATAAGTTGTAATTTTTAATTTTAGTTAACATTAATTTTATTTCAATTAAAGACAATTTTATTATTTTATTAATTTTATTATTATTATTATTATTATTATTATTATTATTATTATTATTATTATGTTTTAAAAACTTTAGTTATATGGGAACATTTGTTTTAAATGTTCTCTAAATGTTTTAAAAAATAAAACGTCCCACGAACAATGCATAAATAACATTAATGTGTGATGCAAATATTATAAAAGCTAATTTCATTTTTTATGTTGTGATTTTTTTTTATTATTACTATTATGTGTATCTTCTGCCAATAAATTATTAAATAAGTATGTAAATTAAATAGAAATATATGACATAATATAAAATAAATAAATATAAATATATCACAAAAATATATTTTATTTGTAAATAATAAACAAATTCCGATATATCCGTACATTTACATAAATGTAAGGTTTTTTTTAATTAATAGAGGCTACTTTCGAAGGTTTACTTTTTTAACAATGATATTTTTATTTTAGTTATTACTTCCTTTTTGTATATTGATTTATTTTAAATCAGCATTTTAGACATGCTGATAATATTAATATTTAATTTAATAAAAATAATAATTAATGTAATATTTAATATTTAAATGCTGATCTTTGGATCTATTCATCAAAGAATCTGTTTTGAATATTGATAATAATAATAAAATAAAAAATGTTTCTTGAACAAAAAAAGCAGCTTTGATCACAGAAATAAATTACACACACACACACACACACACACACACACACACATATATATATATATATATATATATATATATTACATAAAATATATTCAAATAGAAAGTTTTATATAAAATAATTATATTTTAAATAGTAAAAATATTTCAGAATATTACTGTTTTGATACAACTATTTGAAAATCTGGAATCTGAGGGTGCAAAAAAAAAATTCAAATATTGAGAAAATTACCTTTAAAGTTGTCAAAATGAAGTTCTAAGCAATGCATATTACTAATCAAAAATTAAGTTTCGATATATTTATGAGTCCCATACAATTTTTGGCTATTGCTACAAATAAACCTGTGCTATTTAAGACTGGATATTGAATGTTGAAGTTTGCAGTATATCAAGCGACTCGCGATATATCAAGGACTTGGTGCTTATGAACTCTGGTAGATCACAAAGGTCATCTAATTGTATACTGCTCTTTGTTCCAAGAACTCGTCTAAAAACTAAAGGGGATAGAGCTTTTTCTGTCATCGGCCCTAGACTGTGGAATGCGCTTCCCCCTGATATTAGACTTGCACCATCAGTTGATGTTTTTAAAATTCATGTGAAAACGTATCTGTACTCTGTGGCTTTTAATTCTTGATTCTGTCATTGTATGGTATGTGGCTTGTGTGTTTTTTTTTTAGATGTACAGTCCTTTGGTCTACATTGTAGTAGAAAGGGCTATATAAATAAACAAGACTTGAGACTTGCAGTAAACAACACACACTGGCTTCATTTACACGTACAGCAGGAGGCTAATTATTGGTTTACATGACACGGAAAACATCTTTAGTCCTGCTTATGTGCTACTTCCCATTATTTTAATAATTTGCTAACAAATGTTGGGTGTTTTTACCACCATATTGTTGTTTTATTGACTTGTATCCCTAAGCCAGAACACAAAGTGCAATTCAAAAGCAGTCTGTTTGTTTTTTGCTGCTGTTTATTCCTGTTATTGTTTGTGTGTTTCAAACGCAAGCTGTTTAGAAATGAGTCTAAAATGCTCTATTCTGAAGGTTTTATTGAAATGCATGATGTCCATGTTGTATAAAGCTGGAAGCAAAAACTTCTGAATGTTAGAATATCTGTTTATTGAAAAAGTGTGTGTGTGTGTGTGTGTGTGTGTATATATATATATATATATATTAGGGGTGGGCATAGATTAATTTTTTTAATCTAGATTAATCTAGATTAAATCTTGAAATTAATCTAGATTAAAATGGCTAATTTAAATTCTGCTGAAGGCATTCAGAATATGTGTGCTACCCAAATAATGACTAAAAGTAAGTCTTTGAGAACGGGTTTCTCAAGCCAGGTGGCGCATTAGACCAGGCGCTCATCTCCTGTTTCCAAAATGCATTACAAACTGCTTGACAATTGCATTTACAACACAATTAACTATACAAACTTGTGTAACCAAGTACTTCTGCGCAAAAGGCTGTACGACGTGCGCGTTCCCGTAAAATACACAGGCGCGCGGGTATGGATAGCCTATCTGCGTGCATAGTCTTCCAATAAACTGCGTTGCTTTTAGAAGCGTCAATTCAGTTGTTGCATATAGTTTAATGTCTTTATTTCGGGATTATCAAAGTAAATTATAACTCAAACTTGAGATTTTACTGGGCCACAGCAGATTTTCACTGGGGCACGTGCCCCAGTAAAAAGGGTCTAGCAACGCACGCACCTGCCCTGAAGCGGCTTCATAGCTGCATCCATGTCTGCGCGTCTCATTTGATGTGGTAATTTCACAGAAGTTGAAGACTTGTTCTCGCCCCCTACAGTGCAATTCAACTAGATATACGTCATCCGCGCTAAAATATCAAGGTGAAAGTCATCACAGCTTATGTAGTTTAGACCCAGCTCCCAACCCAACTTTGAGAATAGATTAACGGCGATATTTTTTTTATCGCGCGATATGAGTCTCACGTTAACGCAGCACGTTAACGCCGATAACGGCCCACCTCTAGTTTATATATAATTAACTCTGTTTTGTAAATAATTAATAATCTAAAATTATTATTTAGAATTAGAATAGCGTTGAGGTATCCTGCATTATAACTAGGAACATTTTTGTCATTTATTTTGAATTATGAAATTAAATTTATTTCATTTTATTTTTATTTCATACAAAAAGTTTTTTGTGCTTCTTAAATTTCCCTTTTCCATTTAAATTTTTTTCTGGACTCTGTTTTAATGCTTACATTCAAGAATATTAAGCTAAAAGAAAGCAAAAATAAAAAATAAGCAAAAGCATGTCTAATTAATTACACAAATAAACAGTAATTTTTTTTTAATGTTTAACAAAAATGTACTTTTTAATGCCAGGTAAAAATTTTTTGTTTCTCAAACACATGTGATCACAAAGTAAAAGTAAAATGATTGTGCATTCAAAACGGCAGTTTCAGTGACCCGCGTATTAAAGGAACACTCCACTTTTTTTGGAAACAGGCTCATTCTCCAACTCTCCCCGAGTTAATAAGTTGATTTTTACCGTTTTGAAATCCATTCAGCCGTTCTCCTGTTCTGGCGATATCACTTTTAGCATAGCTTAGCATAGATCATTGAATCCTATTAGACCAATAGCATCACGTTCAAAAATGACCAACGAGTTTCCATATTTGTCCTATTTAAAACTTGACTCTTCTGTAGTTATATCGTGTACTAAGACCGGTGGAAATGCAAAGCTTCAATTTTCTAGGCTGATAAGATTAGGAACTAAACTTCCATTCCGGCGTAATAGTCAAGGAAGTTTGCTGCCGTAATATGGCATATATCAAAACGGTAAAACTCAACTTATTAACTCGGGGGGAGTTGGAGAATGAGCCTATTTCCAAAAAAAGTGGAGTGTTCCTTTAATAGCGGCTCAGGCTCTGTGATTAAATACATATTTTCCTCCATGTGTGAGCTACTGAAATGAGCCGCTCTGTGAGACAGCCAATCAGAGCAGAGCTCATCATTATTATTCATGAACCTTCCAAATAAGGTGATAACAGAGCATTTCATTCTAGGGACAAATCCTAGGGTTGTAAATGGAGCTGTAAAACAGTTTCTGGAGATTTTTTGCCCTTTCCTATGCCATATACCTTCTATGCAGATATCAGAGAACAATTTAAAACTCACACTGTGCTTTCCGTCAGGTAACATTTTTGCATGATAAAAAGGTTTAAACAGTGACATTACTAATGTGCCATGTTCCAGAGTCCTGACAGCACTCAGCTTTTTAATAAATAAAACAATGTAGCGTTTCCATTAACGATCCATTCAACAAGTTTCAGCGTAGCGAGACAAAATGCCACATGTTGTTTTTGTCACATCCTTGTGCACACGAGTGAACTGAGGAAATGCTCAAATATTCTCTCTCCTCAAATGGCCTCGCTCTTCCTCTCTCGTTCTCTTCTCCCTCAATGCTCTCGAGTCCGATTCATTCCAGCAAATCAAACCGCTCCTTCCAGCGAACCGATTCAAATCACTTCATTTGAGTCATCGCTCAATGACGCTCCCGGAAACCCATGTGGCATTTCACATCTTTTTCAACTCTGGCGATGTTCATTGTATGAGGAGGACTGTTGACATACACTGCAAAAAAATGCTTTTCTTACTTAGATTTTTTGTCTTGTTTCCAGCCAAAATATCAAAAAATTCTTAAAACAAGAAACATTTTCTAGACGAGTAAAAATGATTGTCTTGTTTTCAGAAAAAAATAGTCAAAATTAAGGGTGTTTTTGCTTGAAACAGGCAAAATAATCTGCCAATGGGGTAAGAAAAATAATCTTGTTTTCTGTTTGAAATAAGATTTTTTTTCTTACCCCATTGGCAGATTATTTTGCTTTTTCTAAGCAAAAAATCACTTAATTTTGGCTCGTTTTTTCTTAAAACAAGAAAATAATTTTTACTCGTCTAGAAAATCCATCTTCATTTAAGAATTTTCAGATATTTTGGCTGGAAACAAGACAAAAAATCTAAGTAAGAAAAGCATTTTTTGCAGTGTAGAAACAGTCTAATCACAGACTCACGTGAGACTGTGAGAGGAAAGACTCTTCTCCAAAGATGTGAGGTGTTTTGAAGACTTGGGAATAAGGAACAGTGAAAGTAAAGCTTCTGGAAACAGACGTTCTTCGAAAGATCCTGATCAGACTTGAGACTAAAACATTATTAATTGAGAATCAAGTAAAGCCAAGCAGCTTCAGTCTAGTAGGTGTTCATCTGGAAATATTACTACAGTTATTCTGAAATTTGTGACCCTGGACCACAAAACCAGTCTTAAGTCGCTGGGGTATATTTGTAGCAATAGCCAAAAATACATTGCATGGGTCAAAATTTTTGATTTTCCTTTTATGCCAAAAATCATTAAGAAATTAAGTAAAGTTAATGTTCCATGAAGATTTTTTGTAAAATTCCTACTGTAAACATATCAAAATGTAATTTTTGATTTGTAATATGCATTGTTAAGAACCTAATTTGGACAACTTTAAAGGTGATTTTCTCAGTCTTTTTGATTTTTTTGCATCCTCAGATTTCTGATTTCAAATAGATGTATCTCAGTCAAATATTGTCCTATCCTAACAAACCATACATCAATAGAAAGCTTATTTATTGAGCTTTCATATGATGTATAAATCTCAGTTTTGTCAAATTTAACCTTATGACTGGTTTTGTGATCCAGGGTCACATTTACTTGAGTAAAATCAGTCAAGATTTGATGCTTCTACAATTACACTAAAAGACCTTTGACTTCATAAAAAGGTCTGAACTATCAATCGGTTTTGATCATGTTGATCATTTAAAAAATGTACAATCAATAGGTTAACAGGCCTGAATCAGGATTGGATCAGGAAGAAATGGTAAAAAAAAATGTAAATGCGCACCGTATCGAGATGTGTGCTGTGTCTGTGACATTTCTCCACACGTCTTTAATGGGCCGTTTGGCCTCAGGAGGGGCGTCAGGTGTGTGTGCGGTAAGTGAAGGCTATGGAGACGACACGCTTCCGCTGCTGAAGAAATTGGATCACTCATCCCTGTCTTATCGGTTCAGCCTCTCTCTCTTTACTTCTCAACAGGCTGATGAATAACTGCTCCGATAACCCTCGAGCGTACAGTGCTGGAAGAGTATCTGATGTCAGATGCGTGTGGGGAACCTGGATCTGAGCAGATCATGTGCTGCTTTGACGGTAATGAGAAGTGAATGAGATGTTAGATGATCCCTCAGGTCAGCAAAGTGATTTTCGCACCATAAGCTTCACCAAACTGCAAAAAAGATCCAAAATACATTCCTCAAACTCTCTCACGACTGTAAAATGTGACCCTGGACCACACAACCAGTCTTAAGTAGCACAGGTATATTTTTAGCAATAGCCAACAATACATTGTATGGGTCAAAATTATTGTTGTTTTTTTTTTTTTTTAAGTAAAGATCATATTCCATGAAGACATTTAGTAAATGTCCTACTGTAAATATATCGAAACTTAATTTTTGATTAGTAATATGCATTGCTAAGAACTTCATTTAGACAACTTTAACCCTTATGCGGTCTTCGTTTTGGAATCACACTCATGGTCTTTGGGGTCTCTAGAGACCCCAGGCAACAAAAGTTACATTTTGTAACAAAATAATATTTAAAAAAAAATATATAATAATTTTTTTCCTGTTTATTAATGTTTTTGCTCCACATTTGTGCAGTTTTCGTAGTATTTTTTAAATATATATAAATTATTAAATAAATATTTATTTTTAATAGTTTTATATGCAAAAACAGCTTTTTATGTAAAATTCACTTTACAAAATACCCACATTTTAAACTTTCATTCATGGGGATAACATGGATAATTTGATATGGTTTGGTGTAAGATTTCTGCCCATTTTTTGGAAAATGCAGTTTTAAAAGTGAAAAAATATAACTTTTACCACTAGATGGCTGCAGAGCACTACTATTAACTAATTGCTATTTGACCAACAATAAGATATTTTTTCACAAGTTTTTTTCAGTTGAGTACATATCTACATATTATGAAATCACAATTATAACAATAAAAAATGCTTTTTGTCAAAGTTAAGCATTTTTTGTACTGAAACAATACCAGTTCTATTACATATTGAGTAGCAGTACACAACATGAACATAAGAATGCAACAACAACATCTTTTTTTCTTTTTTTTTTGACAAATTATAAGAGAGCAGTTTTTATGGTCTCCAAATGTAGTCCTGTGTGTTTCATGATATGTAGATATGAACTCAACTGAAAAAACTTGTTAAAAGATATCTTTCAGGTGGTCAAATAGCAAAAAGCATATAGTGGAGCTCTGCAGCCACCTACTGGTAAAAGTATTTTTTTTACGTTTAAAACTGGATTTTCCAAAAGATGGGCAAAAATCTTACACTAAACCATGTGAAATTATCCATTTTATCCCCATGAATGAAATTTAGACATGTGGGTTTTTTATGAAAGGGAATTTTACAAAAAAAAGCTGTTTTTGTATAAAAACCTATAAAAAATATTAATTTATTAATTTATATATATTAAAAAAATATCCTAAATCCTCCAAAAACTGCACACTTGAGGAGTAAAAACATTAATAAACAGGAAAATAACATTTGTTTTGTTTTTTTAACTATTATTTTATAACAAAAATTGCATTTTGTTGCCTGGGGTCTCCAGAGATTATTTTTTTCACACTAACATAAAATCAAGCTATCATTCCAATTTAATTTTTAATTTGTAGATCAAGATAGTGTTGACTGATTTACAAAGTCTCATACCATTTGGACAAAGGGAACATTTTTTTTAAATTTTAGCGAACGCCATTCGGGGTCCAGAAATCCCCCGAAGACCGCATAAGGGTTAAAGGTGATTTTCCCATAATTTTAATTTTTTTGCACCCTCAGATTACAGATTTTTTGAAATATTGGCCAAATATTGTCTTAATCCTCATGTCCATGCATTAATCGAAAGCTTATTTATTTAGCTTTCAGATTATGTATAAACCTCAATTTCAATTTAAAAAAATTAACCCTTCTGACTGGTTTTGTGGTTCAGGATCACAAATATCAACTATAATACTGTCCAACTCTAATCTGCTAAATGCAACTATAAGACATGAAGATATTGAGATATTAGAAACATCAACATTATGATTTTATTAAACTATGTGCATTATGAAAATCATTTTGATTTTATGTAAACAAATGGCCAAAACTCACATCTAGAGTTGTGCCAGGGTTATTATCATTAAACTGAATCTTAAGTGAAATAAAATAAAATATAAAAACTTATTTCAGCAAGTTACAAATGCAACATTTCTCTTTTTTTTTTCAGTTTAACATGAAGTACTTTTACATTTATGAATTTAGCAAATGCTTTTAACCAAAGTGGCTTACAAAAGTGGAACAATGCAAAAACTAAAACTAAAACAAACTTAAAACTATATAGAAATTTTTTATTAAAACTTTAGCCAGAATTAGTCAAAACAGAAATTATTGGTTATTATAGTAAAACTAAAACCATACAAACTTATTTCAGCTGATTGCCAAGTCAACATTTCTCATTTTCATTTTAAGTTGAAATACTAAAATAATTAAAAATAATAAATAAACATTAATAAAAACAAAACAAAAACTAACAAATTAATGAAAATGAAAACACAAAAGAGAAAAATAAAATAGAATTCAAAATCTAATTCTTTGTCTTGATAAAATAAAATCTTTTTGTTTATATATTATTTAATAAATATTTAATAAAAATGGAATTTAGAAAAATGAAACTGAATTTGAGGAAAAAAAATAAAATATATTTCATAGGGCCTTAAAAATATTTTTTTTGTTAAACATTTTAATTTCACTGTTTAATTTTCATGATTTCAATTATTAGACATGTTTTTTTAATTATATTTTTAATGAAAACCATTAAAACTAAATGTAGAAAAATTTAAATGAAAAAATAGGAAATTTGGTAAAAAATTAGATTTTATAGGGCCCTAGAAATGTAACCTGTAGCACAAAAATCAATAAAATTAATTTGATTTCCTAATTCAAAATTTAATGACAAAAATGTTCCTAGTTATTATGCAAGAAAAGAGTTTATTTCAGTTTTAGTATTAGGTATTTTATTAGTTTTTGCTTTGTTCCACTTTTGTAAGTCACTTTGGTTAAAAGCATCTGCAAAATGTTAAAGCCCTAAACTGCTAAAATAACTAATCCCAAAACTAAACAAAAAATATATAAACAAAAAAAAAATTAAAAACTAATAAAAATGACAAAACACAACAAAATGACTAAACTAAAATTAGTCAAAAAGAAATTATGGACTATTATAGTAAAACTAAAATAAATAAATTTAATTATTAATTTAAATAAAGAAAATGTTAATAGAAATAACATAAATAAATAAATAAATAACATATCTAAATAAATTGAAACTAATAAATAAACATTAATAAAATAACAAAATCCAAAAACATATAAAAATTACAGAAACACACAACAAAATGACTAAATATTTAACCAAAATTAAAACAGAAAATACAAAAATAAAATATAATTCAAAATCTAATTTTTTGTCATGAAAAAAAAAGTTTTTTTAAAATAAACTAGTCTTTTTCTCATTTTCATTTAGCTTAACATGAAGTGTACATGTATGGATTTAGCAGATGCTTTTAACCAAAGGGACCGTGGAACAAAGCAAAAACTACTAAAATAACTAAAACTAAAACTGAAATAAACTTAATAAAAATTATATTGTTGTTTAAAAATCCCTAAACTGCTAAAATAACTAATCTCAAAACTAAATAAAAAATATATAAACATGAAAAAACTAATAAAATGACAAAACACACAACAAAATTACTATTATAGTAAAGCTAAAACTAATAAATTTGCATTAATTTAAATTAAAAAAAATAGTTCACATAAATAAAGTTAAAAACACAACTTATTTCAGCCGATTGCCAAGTCAACATTTGTAATTATTGTTTAGTTTAAGTTGAAGTACTGAAATAACAAAAAAATAATAATGATAATAAAATAAATAAATAAACATTAATAAAATAATAGTTTACGTTAGGCTACATGAAAATGAAAAAAAAAATCATTTATTTAAGAAAAGGGATTTTTTTTGTCATGACAAAAAAAATAGATTTTTAATTCTATTTTATTTCTGAACTTTAAGTTTAAACTCAGACTAGAGTGTGCACACTTCAGTACAGAAGAAATGCAATTAAAACATTGGCAATATGCTTGTATACTGTGATTAAAACTGCAGTACTCTAGATTTTTACTCTTTATTCTGATTACTGTAATTTTCTTTAATTACAGTTTTGTGTTTACACGACTCCAGTCTTAATCACATTATAAGGGTGCATTTAAACACACTCCATCTTCAGAAGCAGAGGCTGCTTACATCATACATCAAACTCTTTATAATTGCACCAGAGTAAAGAAACCGCAGTGTCTTTATTTATTTGTTTATCTCTCAATCAGCATTGGATTGCATTGCATTATATGTTTAGGTCATTTCAATCTCATCTTACTAAGACCACTGTTGTTTTAGTAGTTATCAATATTTTTAGGGGCCAAGCTACAATCTCTTCTGTTTCTTCCACACTTGAGTCTATGGCAGCCCATAGAACCGCTTGCGGGAAAGTTGTGTAATTTGGGACACTGATAGAGAACAGTCTCAACATTAACCATAGCAAGTTTGGAGTCTCTAACTCAAACTCTCTAGCGCCACCACTTGTCCAAACCGTAAGGGACAAAATCAAAATTCTTTTTTTTTTTTTTCTGAAACCTTGGGTCATGTTGAGTCGAATGAACACCAAAATTAAATTTTTAATTGTTTGAAAAACCTACTTTTTTGAACTCACCCTAGACAGTTTGTATGACTTTCACCAAAATTGGCTCAGATCATCTTCAGACCATGCTGGAAAAAAGTTATGGAATTCAAGTTGATTAGTCGAACTATTCTCAAAAAACGCACAAACGAATTCAACGAAAAGCACGCAAAAATGGATGTGAGCCTATATCTCTGCAAAGGTTTGGCGTATTGAGACCAAACTTGGTGTGTGTCATAACAAGCATGACCTGAGGCTACCTGCAGTGTTTTGGCACAGTGCCACCTAGTGGTCAGGAGATATGAAAAATGGCTATTTTAGCTTATAACTTCTCAATGGTTTGGCCAGAAATCTCGAAACTGGTCTCATTAGATTCGGATGAGCATGCTGAGTCCAACCATATTTTCTCATGTCAGCCGTTTCGAATTTTGTCATAAAATGCAATTTTTACGAACGCATTTACGAAACTCTGTATGTGTCTTCGGCATCATGCCCTGGTGGTACTCAAGAACGTTTGGTGGCAGTGCCACCTTGTGGTCAAAAGTTATAAGGAAATTTTACAAAATGCTAATAACTTCTGATGAACATGGCTTATTGTAATGAAAGGGATCTCAAAAATATTCCTTTGGTCATGCCCAGAACATTGATACCAATTATGCCAAAATTGGCCGAACTTCCGGTTATTGTAGAAAACCTACTTTTTCGAAGACCGTTAGTCGGATTTTCACCAATTTGACTCGGGTCATCTTCAGACCATGCTGACAAAAAGTTATGGTTTTCATGCCTAAATACGAAACCGTTTTCATTTAACGCATAAACAAATTTGCTGGAAAGATGCCAAAAGCTTCTGCAAAGCTTTGTGCCATTGTGACCTCACACTGATTACACCACATCAATTTGGTAACAGCGCCACCTATTGGTAAACTATTCATTAACTATTAATTATGAAATTTCTAAAAATGCTAATAATTGTAGATGTCATTAGCCTATTGTAATGAAACTGGTCTCAAAATATTCCTTGGGTGTATGCCGACAACATAGATACCAATTATGCCACAGTTGGCCAAACTTCCTGTTTGCCATTTTGATTTGTTGAAAACCTACTTTTTCAAAATCGTCCTAGACCGTTTGTCCGATTTTCACCAAAATCGAGTCAGATCATCTTCAGACTAATGTTAATTATTCGAGCAAAATAAGAGGGATCATAGAAAATGCATGTTATTTTTTTTATTTAGTACTGACCTAAATAAGATATTTCACATAAAAGATGTTTACAAATAGTCCACAACAAGAGAAAATAATAGTTGCATACACTTGATTCTTAATACTGTGTTGTTGCCTGAATGATCCACAGCTGTGTGTTTTGTTTAGTGATAGTTGTTCTTCAGAAAAATCCTTCAGGTTCCACAAATTCTTTGGGTTTTCAGCATTTTTGTGTATTTGAACCCTTTCCAACAATGACTATGATTTTGAGATCCATCTTTTCACACTGAGGACAACTGAGGGACTCATATGCAACTATTACAGAAGGTTCAAACGCTCACTGATGCTCCAGAAGGAAAAAATATGCATTAAGACCCGGGGGGGGGGGGTGAAAACTTTTGGAATTGGAAGATCAGGCTAAAACTTATTTTGTCTTCTTGGAAACGTGTAAGTAGCTTCTAAAGGGCAAAACTAAATGAAAAATACATGATATTTAGGCAAAATAAGAAAAATGTACACATTTTCATTAAGTTCAAAAGTTTTCACCCCCCCCCCCCCTTTCCTTCTTGAGCATCAGTGAGTGTTTGAACCTTCTGTTATAGTTACATATGAGTCCCTCAGTTGTCCTCAGTGTGAAAAGATGCATCTCTAAATCATACAGTCATTGTTGGAAAGGGTTCAAATACACAAAAATGCTGAAAACCCAAAGAATTTGTGGAACCTGAAGGATTTTTCTGAAGAACAACTATCACTAAACAAAACACACAGCTGTGGATCATTCAGGCAACAACACAGTAAGAATCAAGTGTATGCAACCATTATTTTCTCTTGTGGACTATTTGTGGGGGGGGGGGGAACTTTTGAACTTAATGAAAATGTGTACATTTTTCTTATTTTGCCTAAATATCATTTATTTTTCATTTAGTTTTGCCCTTTAGAAGCTACTTACACGTTTCCAAGAAGACAAAATAAGTTTTAGCCTGATCTTCCAATTCCAAAAGTTTTCACCCCCTGGCTCTTAATGCATGTTTTTTTTTTTTCATTCTGGAGCATCAGTGAGTGTTTGAACCTTCTGTAATAGTTGCATATGAGTCCCTCAGTTGTCCTCAGTGTGAAAAGATGGATCTCAAAATCATACAGTCGTTGTTGGAAAGGGTTCAAATACACAAAAATGCTGGAAAACCAAAGAATTTGTGGGACCTGAAGGATTTTTCTGAAGAACAGCAGACATCTTCAGATCATGCGTTTTATATGATCCTGCTTATTTTGCTAAAATAATTAACATTTTGCAGATTCTCTAGATACTCTAGATAAACTGTTTATGTCTTGTAGCTGTAGTTTTGAATCAGTGTATAGGCTATTTTAGGAATAATTACCCTTTTGTTCTACAAAAGCTGTTAGATTGTATTGAACTTTAAGTGAAAAGCATTGCATTCAGTTCTGCGTTTAATAATGGCGTTGATCAGCGCGGGCTTGTTTAAAAATGCTGCCGAGGTCGCGTTTATTGATTCGGATGCTCCTAAACAAGCAGGCAGAAATTGATAGCCTGCACATCCAATCTCTGCCGTCAAACGAGTCATTTTGCAGGAGCCTCGCGGCCCCCGGCAGGCAGGATCCTCATTAGCAGCAAATGAGCTTTTGAAAGGGTGTTGAGCGCGATGAGTTGATTGGATTTACTCACTGATGTGTTCTTTTATACTGGCGGTCTCGCGGGGAGCGCGCTTGGCAAACAGCCTGGTTTTTGCTCCGCTGGCAGGTAAAGTTTCCCGCAGCACATCCACTCTCGCGCCCCAATGTGTTGGCGGGTTTTTTTGCTCCGCTTTTGGCAAGCTGACGATCGTGTTCTCAGAGCAATTAGCAATGAGTCACGCAAACGGAAGGTCCTGTCTGTTAAATGGCTCAGCGCTGCCACATAATTAAAGCGTGTGATTTCTGTGCCATTAGAGACAATGAACAGAATTGGGAAAAAATAATGACCGTTTACAAACGGATAGCAAACGGTGTTCCAGTTGTTCCGCCCCCCTTTTGTCATTGGCTGGACACACAGATAGCCCCGCCCCCAAACTCACACCATTGGCTGAGTCAGTCTTGCGCAAACTGATGCACCTTACAGGAGTCAGCTTTGATTTTTGTTCTCCGAATGTTCAAAGCATCCATTTAAAAAAAATATTCCAGAAACTTTTTATAGTTTTGCACACATTGCAAAAACATTGCATTTTATTATTTTGCAAACGTTACGGTAACGTTACTTTTGAATGTTCTGTTAACATTCTGAAACAAGTAGGCCTCATATCATAAAAACAAACCAAAAGCGTCAGATGAATATCGGATTGAAATGTTCCATGAATTGTGTGGGTTTTTTTTTTGTCTTAATATTTTCAGAATATTCTTAAAGACCACAGAACTTTGAACAAACATTTTATTCTAATAAATGTTTTGAAGTTTAAAAAAAATGTTTTATAAACTTTTGCTTGTGTGAAAAATGTGAATGTGAAAAAATGTGAAAAATTGTGTGAAAAATCATTTTTCAAACATTATAGCAATTTTGAATGTTCTTTGAAACAATTTGTAACATTTAGTGTCAAAAATTGACAAAAATATTCATCAGTTTTGATCATAATTACCAAAATCTATGCACTTTCAGGAACATTACATTTTATTATTTTGCAAACATTATTGGAATGTTACTTTTGAATGTTTTGTTATGTTATATGAAATGTTAGATGAACATCAAACTAAAACGTTTCAGTAATGTTCCATGAATTGTATAAATATCCTTAAAAAACAGATAACTTTAAACAAACATTTTATTCTTAGAATGATTTGCTAACATTCCAATTAAGTTACTTTTTTAATGTTTTAAAATGTTTGCTTATGCAAAAACGTATCATTTTTCAAACACTATAGCAATTTTGAATGTTCTCTGAATATTCTGAAACAATTTGTAACATTTAGTGTCAAAAATTGACAAAATATTCATCAGGTTTGATCATAATGACCAAAATCTATGCATTTTAATTTTTTAACAATTAAAAATATCAGTTTATTTACATAATTCTACTGTACTATTTATT
>NC_133374.1:1392739-1428908 GCF_049309525.1 Garra rufa
ATATATATATATATATATATAATATATATATATATATATATATTATTTTGTTAAATATTTTTTTAAAAATGGAATCCAGAAATGTGAATAAAAATTTCCGCAAATATCACCATTCACAACCCATTTTACTTACAAATTTTACTTTTCACAAATAGAATAGAATGATAAATTAATTTTTAAAATAAAATATGTTGTTTATATATATATTTAATAATACACAACAAATTTCTAATGTGTGCGATAATATAGGCCTATATTTTATCTAAATAGTATTGTATTTTTTATTTGTTTAATAAAATAATACAAAAAAAGTTATTTAAAAAATAAATAAACAGTGTTAATAAACAATATTAATAAATAGAATAATAATAAAATAACAAATATTTATTAATTAACATATTCATTATTTTTTTATTATAATAAGTTAATTTATATTTAATCTTTTATTAAACATTTTGTTTTTATGCATATATTTTTAATTATATAATTTTAATATTTTGTTAAATATTTTTTTAAAAATGGAATCCAGACATTTGACTACAAATTTTAGTTTTCCACAAATACGTAAAAAAAACTAAATATTGCATTAACACCTATTTACTCCAAAATAAACTCCAAATGCAGTTGGTATATAAATAATAATTTATATTTGGGTCTTTCCCTCATA
Organism: Garra rufa; assembly: GCF_049309525.1. NCBI lineage: Eukaryota > Metazoa > Chordata > Actinopteri > Cypriniformes > Cyprinidae > Garra > Garra rufa. Next base: position 1,393,407 of record NC_133374.1, read on the forward strand.
AAAAACCCATCATATGACTTGAAAAGGCTTGAAATGTAGTGCACACATCATATGAATACTGTGATGATATTTTTATGGTGTTGTTTGATGCTTGTTTTTTGTATGGAAAGGAGCTGCTTAAAGATTCATGTTCATTTTCCTTTGTGTTCCGCAGAAGATTCAGAGTCATCGTGGTTTGGAGTGACATGACGGTGAGTAAATAATGACAGAATTTTATTTCGGGATGAACTAAGACTCTTCCCCACAATATTTGCTTCTCAAATCACATTATAAAGCTCAGAAAGAGGCTGACTGTAATTTCTGTGGCGCAATCAAACTCAAAGTGATGGATGGATTATGAGACGATTACTGTTAAAAACAAGCCAGCAGAGCGACAGCAGAGCAGATCTGTCCTTTTAATACATCTGTCACTCAATTACCAGATGAACGCCGCAGTCGGGAGATTAGTATTAGTTTATATATCATTTTCACATTTCCACATCAGCGCACACACTTCACCTGAGCTTTAACTCTGAGCGGTTTTATAACAATAGAGAAAATACGTCAATGTTCCTTTAATATCAAGCAGAGAGAATCATAGCTAACAAAAATATATTCTAAGAATGCTTTGCTAATGTTTCCAGTTATAAAATTGTTATTTCTGAATGTTCTGAAGATTTGAAACATCTAGTTTTTTTTTCAGTTTTTTAAAACAATGTTTTAAAATGTAACATTCCATTTGTATCATTTTGCGAACATTATAAGAATGTTACTTTTGAGGCTCCACCAGAGCTTCCCGGCTCAAATTTTTCGTTTTGTTAATATTTTTTTTCTGAAGAAAGGTAGACATGTGAAAAGCCAAAATATGAAATAAAATAACAAAAAATAAAAAAAAAAACAAAATTAATAAAACTTGAACTAAAAGGAACAATAATAGCTATATAGACATCAATCAAAAAAAAAGTAAATTAAAAAACAAAATTACTAAAACTTAGACTAAAACAAACATTAATAAAAATGTATTGACAAATAAATAATTTAAAAACAGCAAAATTATTAAAACTTGGTCTAAAATAAACATTAATAAAAATATATAGACAAAAATAAAAAACAACAAAATTATTAAAACTTGAACTAAAATCAACGATAATAAACTATATAGACAGATAATATAACAAAATGTAACAAAATTACAAAAACTTGAACTAAAATGAACATTAATAAACTATATAGACATAATATAACAAAAGCAACAAAATTACAAAAACTTTAAATAAAATAATTAAAAACTAATAAAAACTATGAGACATTTTTTTAAAAACAACAAAATTACTAAAATGAACATTAATAAAAAAAACTATATAGACAAAAAATGTACAGACAAAGCAACAGAATTACTAAAACTTAAAATATAATCAACAATAATAAACTATATAGACAGATAATTATAAAAACTTTAAATAAAATAAGCATTAATTAAAACTATATAGACATATTTTTTTAAAAACAACAAAATTACTAAAACTTGAACTAAAAGGAACAATAAAAGCTATATAGACATCAATCAAAAAAATAAAAAATAAAAATTACTAAAACTTATACTAAAATAAACAATAATAAAAATGTATTGACAAATAAATAACTTAAAAACAACTAAATTATTAAAACTTGGTCTAAAATAAACATTAATAAAAATATATAGACAAAAATAAAAAGTAACAAAATTACTAAAACTTAAAATATAATCAACAATAATAAACTATATAGACAGATAATATAACAAAAGAAACAAAATTATAAAAACTTTAAATAAAATAAGCATTAATTAAAACTATATAGACATTTTTTTAAAACAACAACATTACTAAAACTTGAACTAAAATGAACATTATTAAAAACTATATAGACAAAATTGTACAGAAAAAACTAAATTACTCAAATTTGAAATACAATCAATAATAAACTTTATAGACATAAAATATAACAAAAGCAACAAAATAACTCAAACTTAAACTAAAATGAACATTATTAAAAACTATATAGACAAAATTGTACAGAAAAAACAAAATTACTAAAACAAACTAAAATGAACATTATTAAAAACTATATAGACAAAATTGTACAGAAAAAAACTAAATTACTCAAATTTGAAATACAATCAATAATAAACTATATAGACATAAAATATAACAAAATAAACAAAATTACTAAAACTTGAACTAAAATGAACATTATTAAAAACTATATAGACAAAATTGTACAGAAAAAAACTAAATTACTCAAATTTGAAATACAATCAATAATAAACTATATAGACATAAAATATAACAAAAGCAACAAAATTACTTAAACTTAAACTAAAATGAACATTATTAAAAACTATATAGACAATTGTACAGAAAAAAAACAAAATTACTAAAACAAACTAAAATGAACATTATTAAAAACTATATAGACAAAATTGTACAGAAAAAACTAAATTACTCAAATTTGAAATACAATCAATAATAAACTATATAGACATAAAATATAACAAAATAAACAAAATTACTAAAACTTGAACTAAAATGAACATTATTAAAAACTATATAGACAAAATTGTACAGAAAAAAACAAAATTACTCAAATTTGAAATACAATCAATAATAAACTATATAGACATAAAATATAACAAAAGCAACAAAATTACTAAAACTTAAACTAAAATGAACATTAATAAAGAAACTATATAGACAAAAATAGTACAGAAAAAGCAACAAAATTACTAAAACTGTAACATTTTTAGTTTTTAAAAACAGTGTTTTAAAGTAACCTTCCATTATATCATTAACATTTGCCACAGATATCAACTTCTCGTTACATGATTGTCACAGTACATAGCCCTGTTTATGCATATATAAATATAGAAACTAAGCTTTTTTTCCCTCCCATGACCTAGCACTGACTAAAAAAAAATAATAATCAGTGAAATGAAATGACCAGATGAAGTCATTAGATGCGTAATTATGATTTGACTAAAAACCTGCAGTGCCATCAGTTTGAACTATGAACATTAATAAAAAAATAAAAAAAACTACTTTGAATCTCAGATGAAAATTGGCATTTTGACCCTCCTCTACAAAATAGTGGATTACTCAGTAAATATTCATCCATGAAATTTACTGTTTTGGCTTTCATCACTATACATGTTTATCTTTCTTCAGAAAAAAATATTAGCAAAATCAAAAATTTGAGCTGGGGAGGTTTTTGAAATTGGGTTGATTTAACACAGAATGAACCTTTTGAAAATGTAATGAATGTTTAAAAAACATTAGACAAAGGTCCAACTAAACTGTTTCAGAAAAAGCCAGATTCTCAGATGTTTCTCCTGAGAAAAGACCTCAGTAGTCTCATGTCTCCCAAGCTTCATCGTCTCAAATGGGTGTGTTTTAGAGCTCTTTGGGTGGTTAATCTTTATTTAAAGTGCTATAAGCATTTCAGTCCATCTGGAAAACAGACTATGACAGGACTAGGACAGTTTCAGATTCCCATCCACTTCTCAGCCCACCGCACCACACCACAAAAATTACTAAAACTAAATATAGACATAAAAAAACAACAAAAAAAAACATCAAAATTAATAAAGCTTGGACTAAAATAAACATTACAAATATATAGACATAAAATGAAAAACAACAACAACAAAATTACTAAAACTTAAAAATAAATCAACATTAATAAAAACTATATAGACAAAAAATATAGACAGACAAAATTAAAAACATTACTAAAACTTGACATAAAAAAACAAAAATGCAACAAAATTACAAAAACTTGAAATAAAATTTACATATAGACATAAAAATAACAAAAAAATCAACAAAATTACTAAAACGTAAAATAAAAAAACATCAATAAAAACTGTAGACATAAAAAAATAACAAAATTACTAAAACTTGGACTAAAATAAACATTACAAATATATAGACATAAAAATAAAACAACAAAATTACTAAAACTTAAAAATAAATCAACATTAATAAAATCTATATAGACAAAAAATATAGACATAAAAATAAAAAACAGTACTAAAACTTGAAATAAAATAAACATTAATAAAAACTATATAGACATAAAAATAAAAAAACAACAAAATTACTAAAACTTTAAAATAAACATTAATAAAAAATATATAGACAAAAAAACAAAAATGCAACAAAATTACTAAAACTTAGACTAAAATAAACATTAATAAAAATATATAGACAAAAATAAAACAACAACAATAAAATTACTAAAGCTTAAAAATAAATCAACATTAATAAAAAACTATATAGAAAGAAATATAGACATAAAAGTAAAAAATATTATTAAAAATTGACATAAAAAACAAAAATGCAACAAAATTACAAAAACTTGAAATAAAATTGACATATAAACATAAAAATAACAAAAAATCAGCAAAATTACTAAAACGTTAACTAAAATAAACATTAATTAAAACTATATAGACAAAATATACATATAGACAAAATTAAAAACATTACTAAAACTTAAAATAAAAAAACATTAATAAAAACTATATAGATGTAAAAAAAAAATTACTAAAACTTGGAAACTATATAGACATAAAAAAATTACTAAAACGTTAAAATAAGCATTAATAAAAAATATATAGACATAAAAAATAAAATGCAACAAAATTACTAAAACTTAAAAATAAATCAACATTAATAAAATCTATATAGACAAACAATATAGACATAGAGACAAAAATAAAAAACATTACTAAAACTTGAAATAAAAAAAACATTAATAAAAACTATATAGACAAAAAATATAGACATAGACTAAATTAAAAACATTACTAAAACTTAAAATAAAAAAAAACATTAATAAAAACTATATATTACTAAAACTTGGACCAAAATAAACATTACAAACATATAGACATAAAAATAAAACAACAAAATTACTAAAACTTAAAAATAAATCAACATTAATAAAATCTATATAGACAAAAAATATAGACATAAAAATAAAAAACAGTACTAAAACTTGAAATAAAATAAACATTAATAAAAACTATATAGACATAAAAATAAAAAAACAACAAAATTACTAAAACTTTAAAATAAACATTAATAAAAAATATATAGACATAAAAAAACAAAAATGCAACAAAATTACTAAAACTTAGACTAAAATAAACATTAATAAAAATATATAGACAAAAATAAAACAACAACAATAAAATTACTAAAGCTTAAAAATAAATCAACATTAATAAAAAACTATATAGAAAAAAATATAGACATAAAAGTAAAAAATATTATTAAAAATTGACATAAAAAACAAAAATGCAACAAAATTACAAAAACTTGAAATAAAATTGACATATAAACATAAAAATAACAAAAAATCAGCAAAATTACTAAAGCGTTAACTAAAATAAACATTAATTAAAACTATATAGACTAAAAATAGACATATAGACAAAATTAAAAACATTACTAAAACTTAAAATAAAAAAACATTAATAAAAACTATATAGATGTAAAAAAAAAAATTACTAAAACTTGGAAACTATATAGACATAAAAAAATTACTAAAACGTTAAAATAAGCATTAATAAAAAATATATAGACATAAAAAAATAAAATGCAACAAAATTACTAAAACTTAAAAATAAATCAACATTAATAAAAACTATATAGACAAAAATATAGACAGACAAAATTAAAAACATTACTAAAACTTAAAATAAAATAGACCTTAATAAAAAATATATAGACAAAAAAATGCAAGAAAATTACTAAAACTTGGACTAAAATAAACATTAATAAAAACTATATAGACAAAAATAAAACAACAACAACAAAATTACTGAAGCTACTACTAAAACGTTAACTAAAATAAACATTAATTAAAACTATATAGACAAAAATATAGACATAAACAAAATTAAAAATATTACTAAAACTTAAAATAAAAAAACATTAATAAAAACTATATAGACGTAAAAAAAATTACTAAAACTTGGAAACTATATAGACATAAAAAAATAAAAAAATAAAAAATTACTAAAACTTACTAAAATATATAGACATAAAAAACTAAAATGCAACAAAATTACTAAAACTTGGACTAAAATAAACATTAATAAAAATATATAGACAAAAATAAAACAACAACAAAATTACCAAAACTTAAAAATAAATCAACATTAATAAAAACCATATAGACAAAAATATAGACAGACAAAATTAAAAACATTACTAAAACTTGAAATAAAATAAACATTAATAAAAAACTATATAGACATAAAAATAAAAAACAACAAAATTACTAAAACTTTAAAATAAACATTAATAAAAAATATATAGACAAAAATGCAAGAAAATTACTAAAACTTGAAATAAAATTGACATATAGACATAAAAATAACAAAAAAACAACTAAATTACTAAAACGTTAACTAAAAGAAACATTAATTAAAACTAAAAATACAGAAAATAACAAAAAAGCAGCAAAATTACTGAAATGTTAAAGAGTATCCATCTGGATAACAGACTGTGATAGGACTAGGACAGTGTCTGCAGACAGACAGATGATTCCCATCCACTTCTCAGCCTTTTAGGAAGAAAAATTCTCAATGAAATTATCTTTTTACCTCTCAAGACACTACAGATATTTCCAAAAGCTCCTCTCCACAGGTTTGTGGCGTCGCAAAGGCGAGCGTGTGGCATTTCGTCAAACTGCTCATTATGAATAGCCAGTAAATGTATAGAAAAGCTCTTCACAGGCCTTTGACCCGAAAGTTCTTTCACCTGAAGCTACGCGATCACGTGTCTGTGAGCAGCGCTCGGTCCGAGTCTGATTATGCTTGACCTTATCAGCGGCTGCACACATGTGGCCTTAACGGACTTAATTAAGCACGCCGTGATGGATTTACCTGTCACGATCGGCTTCAGGCCACCGCAAAGTTTATCTGTGCTCTGGTTAAATTTAGGAAGTGGAACAAGTCTTTCAGGTGGTAAAACATCCAGGACGAAGAGAAACAAATCACAAAGACAGAGAAAAAGAGAGAAGATCTGATCCAAAACCTGAAAAGAAATTAGTGAAAAGGTACTAAGAAGATTCTATAGGAAGAGTTATTATTAACAAACAATAAACAATAACAATAAATAAATTAACTAACTGTAAAAAAAAAAAAACATTAACTGAAATAAAAACTAAAAACTAATAAAAAATAAATAATAAAAACAATTAAACATTACTAAAACTTGAACTAAAATTGACATAATAAAAAAAACAATATCTAAGAACAGAATTAAGAAAAAACATCAAAATTACTAAAACTTACATAAATAAAATTAACTAAAATTAATTTTACTAAAATAAAATCAACAATAATAAATTAAATAGACATTATATAACAAAAAAGCAGCAATAATAGCTATGTAGACATAAAAAATAACAAAAAAGGCTACACAAATGCTAAATCTAGACAAAATAAAAAACAACCAAATACTGAAACTTGAACTAAATTGAACATTAATAAAAACTATATAGACATAAAAATGTAAAAAAAAATACTAAAACTTGAAATAAAATTGACAATAATAAACTATATAGATACATAATAATACAAAAAAACAATACAATTACTAAAACTTGAATTAAAAAAAACATGAATAAAAACTATATAGACAAATAAATCATTTAAAAACAACAAAATTACTAAAACTTGGACTAAAATAAACATTAATAAAAACTATATAGACATAAAAAAATAAAAAAGGCAACAAAATTACTAAGATTTTAAATAAAATCAACATATAAACGTAAAAATAACAAAAAACTACTAAATTACTAAAACTTGAACTAAAATAAACATTAATAAAAACTTTATAGACAAAAAATAACAAAGCAACAAAATTACTACTTAAAAATAAAATCTACATATAGACAAAAATAACAAAAAAACTACAAAATGATTAAAACTTGAACTGAAATAAACATTAATAAAAAAAACTATGTAGACAAAAATTACAACAAAGCAACAAAATTACTAAAACTTGAACTAAAATAAACATTAATAAAAACTATATAGACTGAAAATAACAAAAAACTATTAAATTACTAAAACTTGAACTAAAATAAACAATAAAAACTATATAGACAAAAAATAACAAAAAAGCAATAAAATTACTAAAACTTGAACTAAAATAAACAATAATAAAAAACTATATAGGCTAAAAGTAACAAAAAAGCACCAAAATTACTAAAACTAGAACTAAAATAGACATTAATAAAAACTATATAGACTGAAAATAACAAAAATGCAGCAAAATTACTAAAACGTTAAATAAAATCGACATACAGACATAAAAATAACAAAAAACAACAAAATTACTAAAACTAGAACTAAAATAGACATTAATAAAAACTATATAGACTGAAAATAACAAAAATGCAGCAAAATTACTAAAACGTTAAATAAAATCAACATATAAATAACAAAAAAACAATAAAATTACTAAAACTTGAACTAAAATAAATATGAATGAAAACACTCTCATATATAAACAAAAAATAAATAAAGTGAAAACTAATATTAAAATATTTATAAAAATGATCTATAAGCATCATAAAATAACACTTCCATGAAAACACATAATTATGGCCAAATTCAGTTTTTGTTTTGTTTTGTGTTTTTGAAAGCATTCAGAATACACTGTGATGAGAAAATATATAAATAAACACAAACATCCGAGAACATAAATAGTTCAATCTTATTAAAAATATAAAGTTTTGCTCAGTCTTTAATGCTTTTTTTAGTGTGTGGTTAATTATTTCAGTTAAGCAATTACTTAATCATTATGTGACAAATTGCTAGTGACATTTCTCATTTGTTAGCTGCTTTGAATGAAAGTATCTTCTAAATGAGTAAATAAAAAAACAGTGGTTGTGTGGCATATTTTACAAAATTGCATTGGATTTAAGTTAATCTGCAAATATTAACCCATGCAGGTGAAAAATAAGCTAATATTCTTGTAAAAATTAACAAGTATAATCGACTTTAAATGAAAAACTCGGGTTGCTGGGTAAGGTTAGCCAAACGTGTGTTCTGTCCTATATTTAAACAGCAGCTGGGCTAAAAATAAACCAAAATTGGGTTTTAACAGCATTTTTAGCTGAGGAACATGTTAGGCGCAAAATCTATGGAAATAAATGCGAATTGCGTCATCTGTTTCTGTGCATCATTGCCCATGAAAAGTATTTCAGATGGAAGATTGAGGTTTGTACTACAAAAACACTTTAAAACAAGTGCATGCCACTTTCTAGGGCGTAAGGTAAGGTTTTATGGTTTTGTAGAAGGGTTCAAGTGCTTGAATTTGATTTGTCAAGTGTGTTTGTGTGTTTGCTGGATTTCATAAGCACGCAGTGTTTTGTAGAAGCGTCGAAGCGCAGCGGCTCTCGGTCTCTCACCAGCTGTCCTTCAGAGCTTCAGGAGACTTCAGCACAAAGACAATCATTTACACGCTCTAATTGGACTTTAGTGAATTACGCAAGGTAGAAATGGAAGACTGTGATCATGTTTGGAGATTTTCAGCAGTGAAACCTGATTATGAGCCACTAACAACATGAGATCTTGCAAGCTTTACTAATAAACCAGTGTTCTTCAGGTTCAGATGATGAATGAGGTCAACATGAAATCACTATTTACTCTGTTTGCTTCTTAATGCAATGTTTGTTTGTCGTCATAGTTCTATATCAAAACCGAGTAACTCATTTCAGACTAGAAACTATAAAATAAAAACTAAATGCACAAATAAAATATATACATTGAAGCTTAAAAAGCTGAACTGCAGTGCTCAAACTATTTCAAATATAGTGAATTAAGCTACAAACTCCATCATAATGCACAATGTTTCCATGTAACATTTGATTCAGATCTGGATTCATGTGCGCGGATCTAAACATTTGATTCAGATCTGGATTTAGGTGCGCAAATCATTTGATTCAGATCACGACTTTGGATCGCAAATCATTTGATTCACATCGGGATTTACATGCGTGGATCACAAATCATTTGATTCGGATCATGACTTTGGACCACGAATCATTTGATTCACATCGGGATTTACGTGTGCGTATCGCAAATCAGTTGATTCGGATCACGACTTTGGATCGTGAATCATTTTATTCAGATCGGGATTTAGGTGCGCGGATTGAATCATTTGATTCAGTTCAGGATTTACTTGCGCGGATTGCGAATCATTTGATTCGGATCACGACCTCGGATCGCGTATCATTTGATTCAGATTGGGATTTACGTGTGCCGAATCATTTGATTCGGATCACGACTTTGGATGGCGAATGGCGAATCATTTGATTCAGATCAGGATTTAGGTGAGCGCATCACGAATCATTTGATTCATATCACGAATCGCGAATCATTTGATTTAGATCGGGATTTAGGTGAGCGGATCACGAATCATTTGATTCAGATCACGAATTTGGATTGTGAATCATTTAATTCAGATTGAGATTTAGGTGTGTGAATCATTTCATTTAGATCACGACTTTCGATTGCAAATCATTTAATTTAGTTCAGGATTTTCGTGCACGGAATAGGAATCATTTGATTCAGATCACGACTTTGGATCGCAAATCATTTGATTCAGATCACGAATTTGGATTGTGAATCAGTTAATTCAGATCGGGATTTAGGTGTGTGAATCATTTGATTTAGATCACGACTTTGGATTGCAAATCATTTAATTTAGTTCAGGATTTCCGTGCGCGGAATAGGAATCATTTGATTCAGATCACGACTTTGGATTGCGATTCATTTAATTCAGATCGGGATTTAGGTGTGTGAATCATTTAATTTAGATCACGACTTTGGATCGCGAATCATTTGATTTACATCGCGATTTATGTGAGCGGATCGCCAATCATTTTATTCAGATCGGGATTTAGGTGCGCGGATTGAATCATTTGATTCAGATCAGGATTTACATGCGGGGAACACAAATCATTTGATTTGGATCACGACTTTGGATTGTGAATCATTTTATTCAGATCCGGATTTAGGTGAGCGTTTTGCAAATCATTTGACTCAGATCACAACCTCGAACTGCAAATCATTTGATTCAGATCACGAATCATTTGATTCAGATCATGACTTTGGATTGCAAATCATTTAATTCAGTTCAGGATTTAGGTGAGCTGATTGCGAATCATTTGATTCAGTTCGGGATTCACGTGTGCGGATCGCAAATCAGTTCATTCGGATCACAACTTTGGATCGCAAATCAATGATTCAGATCACGACTTTGGATCGCCAATCATTTTATTCAGATCGAGATTTAGGTGTGGATTTAGGTTTGATTCAGATCAGGATTTACGTGTGCGGATCACAAATCAGTTGATTCGGATCACAACTTTGGATCGCGAATCATTTTATTCAGATCTGGATTTAGGTGCACAAATCATTTGATTCAGATCACGACTTTGGATTGCCAATCATTTTATTCAGATCGGGATTTAGGTGCGCGGATTGAATCATTTGATTCAGATCAGGATTTACGTGCGCGGATCGTGAATCATTTGATTCGGATCTCAACCTCGGATCGCGTATCATTCGATTCAGATTGGGATTTACGTGTACCAAATCATTTGATTCGGATCACGGCTTTGGATGGCGAATCATGAATCATTTGATTCAGATCGGGATTTAGGTGAGCGGATCACGAATTTGGATTGCGAATCATTTAATTCAGATCGGGATTTAGGTGTGTGAATTATTTGATTTAGATCACGACTTTGGATTGCGAATCATTTAATTTAGTTCAGGATTTCTGTCCGCTGAATAGGAATCATTTGATTCAGATCACGACTTTGGATCGCAAATCATTTGATACAGATCTGGATTTAGGTGCGCAAATCATTTGATTCAGATCACGACTTTGGATCGCGAATCATTTGATTTACATCGTGATTTAGGTGAGCGGATCGCCAATAATTTTATTCAGATCGGGATTTAGTTGCGCGGATCGCAAATCATTTGATTCGGATCACGACTTTGGATTGCAAATTATTTTATTCAGATCGGGATTTAGGAGAGCGGATTGCAAATCATTTGATTCAGATCAAGACCTCGGATCGCATATCATTTGATTCAGATTCGGATTTACGTGTGCGGATCGCAAATCATTTGATTCAGATCACGACTTTGGATTGCGAATCATTTAATTCAGTTCAGGATTTAGGTGAGCTGATTGCAAAATGATTTGATTCAGTTCGGGATTTACGTGCGCGGATTGTGAATCATTTGATTCAGATCACAACCTCGAACTGCAAATCATTTGATTCAGATCACAACCTCAGAATGCGTATCATTCGATTCAGATTCGGATTTACGTGTGCGGATCGCAAATCATTTGATTCAGATCACGACTTTAGATTGCGATTCATTTAATTCAGTTCGGGATTTAGGTGAGCTGATTGTGAATCATTTGATTCAGTTCGGGATTTACGTGCACGGATTATGAATCATTTGATTCAGATCACAACCTCGAACTGCAAATCATTTGATTCAGATCGGGATTTCAGTGTGAATTATTCAGTTCGGGACTGAATGCACATACTGTGTATTTTTTTTAATTAAACAGTAGAAAACATCAAAAGTCAGTACAGTCATAAAAAAAGCAAAGAAAAAATACAAAAATTATACACAAATGGCTACAAATCTCTTAATTTATTTGTATTTTTTCCACACAAAATATGGCTGTAAATCTTTTTTCTTTATTCAAATTTGAAGTAAATGGAAATTATCCAAAGCTCTGTTCATACACCTTTTTTTTCTATGTTGAGTAGTCAAACAATAAAAAAACACCTTTAAAAAACTAATGATTTTCAAGGGTGTAAAATTTAACAGAGACACTAATATCAGAGACTACTAAATTGTCTTTAGCAATAATTTGGATCAAACAATTAAATGTCTGTTGTATGCTAAAACCTTAAAATGAAAATGGAAAATAAAGCCTAAAAATAAAAACCTATTTCAAAATATTAATAAAAACAATAATAGCATTTCAGTAATGTTAGAAGTAACACTGTTGATGGCAGATTATGTTGACATTCACTCAAATGGAAAATGGCTATTTAATGTGCTTTCAATTTGAGCCCAGATTAGAAAAGTAACTGCAGGTTTCATAACTTCTATTTCTGCTGTATTTCTAGTCGGGTGCCTCACCTGCTGAATCTGATGGCATTAGTTGTGTCAGCGTATGAAGACAAATACACAGGAAAATAAGTGAGCCGGTAATTAATTTAATCAGTGTGTAGGAGCCACGGGGAGTCATTAAATGAACCGCTGCACAGAGACAGAGAGAGAATGAAACAAACAGAGGAGGAGAGAGAGGCAGAGACGGTGTCGTCTGACAATATCATCATCTCAGCCGAGCTCTTAAGAGACGGAGATGTAAAAGGTCGTGCCGGCGACTCCATCGTCTCACCTGAGACTCAATCTGAGCTCTGAGTGTCTCTGTGATCCGCTGGTCTCTCCTCAATGTCATCCAGCGCTGCATTGCGAGCTTGAACTGAAAAATAGAGAGGAACACATAACATGATTCCAACTTACAGACAAAATCCTCTGGGAAGAGTAAAAAAGTCAATACTTGAAATTCATTCACTGTGTTTCCAAGAACGGATTACATGCCAAGTTACTGGTAATATTTTTTTATTGTTACAAGTGCAAAAAATAAAGTGTTCAATGCATTTAAAACCCTCAAACATTACATTTTTATGTACGATTCAATCAATCATTTATAGACGAATTGGAAATTTTTTTTTATTGGAAGTTGACAAATACTTAGAGAAGAAGGAGGAAGAATAAAATAAAAACAAATATAAGTAAAAACTCTTTATAATGTTATGAACAAACCAAGGATTTTTTTTTTTTTTTGCAAAAAAGGCTTTTTATTTCCATTTAACCAAATAAATACCTATGGAAGCCTATTTCCACTGAATAAAAAATAAAAAAGGTAATTGCGACTTTTTATCCACACTGATGACTTTTTTCTTGCAATTTCAAGTTTACATCTCGCAATTCTGACTTTTTTCTCAGAGCTGTTAGATATAAATGCACAATTGCGAGTTATAAAGTCAGAATTGCAGGATATAAACACAATTGACAGAAATAAAGTTAAAACTGCGAGATATAATCTCTTCTCACAATTCTCACTTTTTTCTCAAAATTGTGAGTTTGGAGATATAATTTGCAATTGCTGAAAGTTCTAAGGATAAAAAACTTATACGTTTACAGAATTGCAAGTTTAAATCTCACAATTCTGACTTTATAACTGGCAATTGTGAGTTTATATCTTACAATTCTGAGGATAAAAGGTCAGAATAGTAAGATAACAAGTCGCTATAACCTTTTTTTAAAAATTGATTCAGTGGTGGAAACGGGCTTCTATAAATACCGTATTGAGACTTAAAATGTTGCAAAAAGTAGTTTGGAAGCACTTTTTGTCAAGAAAAGGTGCTTTAAAGGGATATTTCACCCAAAAATGAATATTAATTAATGACTTCCATAGCGTTTTTCCCCATACAGTTGAGATCAAAAGTTTACACTGACTAAAAACATGCATTTTGTATGATCCCTCTTATTTAGCAGATTCTGAAACATGGCTACCAATGGCTGCTGGCTGTTGTTTGGTTACACACATTTTTCAAAACATCTTCTTTTGTGTTCAACAGAGGAAAGAAACTCATACAGATTTGGAACAACTTGGTGGTTAGTAACCTAAATGATGACAGAATTTTCAGTTTTGGGTGACCTATCCCTTTAAGGCAAATAAATGTGGTGTCACAAGACAGAATTAACCTATATGCAGTCCTTCTAAAACTGTATTAATGTTAGTTCATGTTACTCTAACTTGATTCAAATTGTTGTTCCAGCATGAAATTTATTGACTGTAGATTGTTATCATTTGCGGAACCTTTTTTTTTGGAACCTCTGCTGTTGCTAAGCAACAATTCAAATGAACATTCAAAACAGAGTTATGCCTTTTTAATTTGAATGCTGTTCTTAATTTTAATCCATACACAGTAATGTGATTTTATTATTGTGTTTAGATCAAATGTGTTCCCTACAGGTGTAAATCCCAGCTAACAGGGAACATTCTATGCTTTTTTACAGTTGTATATATGTTAGAACAAACGTTTTTAAAGTAATGTTAATGGAATGTTCGTATAATTAATATTTGATTACATTCTCATAACATTTAGAGAAAATCTTAAATCAACATTCTCAGAATTTTCCAGGGAACCCTTAAAAACATTCCAATCACAATAAGAAAACGAGATTTTAGAATAATAAAAATAAATGTTCAAATAACCTTATATATTTGGATAAAAATAAAGTAAAATGAAAGACATAACTGTAAATATGCATATAAATCCACTGTATATCACTGTGTACATTGCATATTTTAGGAAAACTCTAAAGAAAAATATGAATATGATCAATTAAGCTTGTTTTAGGACCTTTAAGGCCTTTTGCATTTTGAAATATTTTCACTGCAAAATACAATTATGTTATTTCTCTATTTTTTAAATTTTAGAATGAAATATGACCAGTTTTTAATAAATCCAAGTGACATCACTGTAAAATTGCATATATTTGCATATCTAATTTTTGGCCAATTCTATTCAGAATTTTTCTGCTTGCGTATTTTGTACACATGGGGTCTTTCTGCTGTTGTTGTTACTTTCGGGAAATACAAATCTAGTTCTTTTTTCACTTCCATTTGGTCCCGCTACTGCTGGTTACATTATTCTCAATAAAAAGCTGCACAGACTTTCAGCAATGGGTGATTTTGTTCTTTTTGTGTCAGGAACAGCAGAGCAAGTGTTGTCTGGACTCTCCAGTGATTTTACAAGGGAGAAAAACATCATCCTTGCCTACAGGACTAAAGATGGACAGTCATTTGCAGTGACTTTTGCCTTCACAGATGCACACGTCTGCATGAGAAATGGCTAAATGGAGCCCCTGATGTGCTGAGGGAGAGTCGGATGAAAAAGCACAGAGACAAACAACTTTACTGACAATAAGACTGAGCAGAATGGATGGTAAAATGATGTATTCAGGCTGAGAACAGCGAACTGTCTGATTGAATAGTTTAGCCAAAAATAAAAGTTTGCTGAAAATGTCCTCACCCTCAGGTCTTTGAAGTTTATGATGAGTTTGTTTCTTCATCAGATTTGGAGAAATGTAGCATTGCATCATTTGCTCACCAATGGATCCTCTGGAGTGAATGGGTACCGTCAGAATTAGAGTCCTGACAGCTGCTGAAAATGTCCTCACTCTCAAGTCATCCAAGATTAGGGTGAGTTTGTTTCTTCATCAGATTTGGAGAAATGTAGCATTGCATCACTTGTTTAACAATGGATCCTTTGCAGTGAATGGGTGCCGTCAGAATGAGGGTCTGAAGAGCTGCTGAAAATGTGCTCACCCTCACGTCATCTAAGATTAGGGTAAGTTTGTTTCTTCATCAGATTTGGAGAAATGTAGCATTGCATCACTTGCTCCCCACTGGATCCTCTGCAGTGAATGGGTGCCGTCAGAATGATAGTCCAAACAGCTGCTAAAAATGTCCTCACTCTCAGGCCATCCAAGGTTAGGGTAAATTTGTTTCTTCATCAGATTAGGAGAAATGTAGCATTGCATCACTTGCTCACCAATGGATCCTCTGCAGTGAATGGGTGCCGTCAGAATGAGCGTCTGAAGAGCTGCTGAAAATGTCCTCACCCTCAGGTCTTTGAAGTTTATGATGAGTTTGTTTCTTCATCAGATTTGGAGAAATGTAGCATTGCATCACTTGCTCATCACTTGGATCCTCTGCAGTGAATGGTCATCCAACATTAGGATGAGTTTGTTTCTTCATCAGATTTGGAGAAATGTGGCACTGCATCACTTGCTCACCAATGGATCCTCTGCAGTGAATGGGTGCCGTCAGAATGAGAGTCTAAATAGCTGCTGGTCATCCAAGATTAGGATGAGTTTGTTTCTTCATCAGATTAGGAGAAATGTAGCATTGCATCACTTGCTCACCAATGCATCCTCTGCAGTGAATGGGTGCCATCAGAATGAGAGTCCAACCAGCTCACTCTCAGGTCATCCAAGATTAGGATCAGTTTGTTTCTTCATAAGATTTGGAGCAATGTAGCATTGCATCACTTGCTCACCATTGGATCCTCTGCAGTGAATGGGTGCCGTCAGAATGAGAGTCTAAATAGCTGCTGGTCATCCAAGATTAGGATGAGTTTGTTTCTTCATCAGATTAGGAGAAATGTAGCATTGCATCACTTGCTCACCAATGCATCCTCTGCAGTGAATGGGTGCCATCAGAATGAGAGTCTAAATAGCTGCTGGTCATCCAAGATTAGGATCAGTTTGTTTCTTCATAAGATTTGGAGCAATGTAGCATTGCATCACTTGCTCACCATTGGATCCTCTGCAGTGAATGGGTACCGTCAGAATGAGAGTCTGAACAGCTGATAAAAACATCACAGTAATCCATAATAACGCTTCCTCCAGTAAAAGAGTCCCTCTCCTGTTGTCTCTCACATTAAAATCCAGCCACACATTTGTTTAGAGCCATTTCGAAATGTTTGAGCTTGTAAACAGTGCTTGATGTGTGCAAATTTCTCTCTTGATTCAGGAGACAACTTTTCACTGAAAGCAAAGGTTTGAAGTTAAAAATGACTTGATGGATTTGTTTCTTACAAACATGTAGTTTTCTCTTTTTAAAATGTTAAGTGATACACTGGAGTGGTGTGGATTCCTTGTGGATGTTTTTATCAGCTTTTTGGACTGTCATTCTGACGGCACCCATTCACTGCAAAGGGTAAACGGTATCAGAGGAAGCTGAGGAAGTTGTTGCTCTTTTACAGCTCAGGATATCTTAATAAATGCAAAAGTCAACTCTACATAGATTTAATATCTCAAACCCACAGAAAGTCTGTCTGTTGTCTAAACTGTGTTTATGTAAAGGTTATATGTGAAGCGGCAGCCTGTTTTCGTTTGTGTTAAAGATAGAAATAACCGTCCGTCCACCAGTCGCCGAGAAGCTAAAAGTTTGCATCTGTAAGTCTGATGAATCATCCGTCTTCTGAAGCTCGACTGTGATTCAGTTTCTCTAGCTCTGGGGCCACTTAAATGATGCATCCCATTATTCAGAGAAAACACCAACGACGACGAGCAACTCTGTGAACTGATGACTCAAACTAAAAAGGATGGTATTGTTACACAACCATCTGGTGGAGTTCGGGTTACTTTGGTCAGAACTATACAAAAACGGCTAGTCTTATTGCACATTTGTCTAGTAAAGTTGTCTTTGGGTTCGCAGGTGGCGGATGAAGATCCTCGTACAATCTGTTGCTCGTGAATCGTTGCTAATTCATTACGCACCAGCTGTCCACAGAGCGTTTTGTTTGAATAAACAGAAATTTAAGGCCCCAGAACTTGCATCTCTTTGTTTCTCATTAGCAGCTCCGGGATTCTAATGAATGGTTGCTAATTTCTTAGCAGTTCGCATCAAACACATGTATGATGCATCTGCCCTGCGGCGAAAACCTGAAAATAATTTTAATTACACCCCAGAGACTCGCCGTGCATTAAAAAGTAGCAAGGAGAGCGCTATGGGCGACTAAAAATTGATTTAAATTCACACAATAGACCCTTTTGTGAACTGAAATGTGATGCCACTGTTCATGCATGTTTATTTTGGACAAACCTAACAACAATTATCTTCCAAAAGGCACCAGTCCGTAAAGAAATAAAAGAAGAATATCCAACGTTTTATTTTTAGAACAGATCTGGCCATCCAACATTAACACAAACAAAAACAGGCCGCCGCTTCACATTTAACCTTTACATAAACACAGTTTAGACAACAGACAGACTTTCTGTGGGTTCAAGACATTAAATCTATGTAGAGTTGACATTTGCATTTATTAAGATATCCTGAGCTGTAAAAGAGCAACACAACTTTTCTAAACCGCTTCCTCTGATAGCACTTACCCTTTGCAGTGAATGGGTGCCGTCAGAATGAAAGTCCAAACAGCTGGGAAAAACATCCACAAGTAATCCGGTGCATCAATTAACATTTTAAAAAGACAAAACGGCATGTTTGTAAGAAACAAATCCATTATTAAGACATTTAACTTAACTTCAAAACATTGGGTTTCAGTAAAAAAGTGTTTTGGTCTGAATCAGAAGAGAGATCTGCACAGAACAAGCAGTCCGATACGGCTTTTAAGCAATTCTTTGGCTGGATTTTGATGTGAGAGACAACAGGAGATTGACTCTTTCACTGGAGGAAGCACTATTGTGGATTATTGTGATGTTTTTATCAGCTGTTTGGACTGTCATTCTGACGGCACCCATTCACTCCAGAGGATCCATTGGTGAGCAAGTGATGCAGTGTTACATTTCTTCATATCTGATTAGGAGACAAACTCATCCTAATCTTGGATGACCTGAGGTTGAGAACATTTTCAGCACCTGTTTGAACTCTCATTCTGACGGCACCCATTCACTCCAGAGGATCCATTGGTGAGCAAGTGATGCAATGCCACATTTCTCCAAATCTGATGAAGAAACAAACTCATACTAATATTGGATGACCTGAGGGTGAAGATATTTTTAGCAGCTGTTCGGACTCTCATTTTGATGGCACCCATTCACTCCAGAGGATCCATTGGTGAGCAAGTTATGCAGTCTTACATTTCTTCAAATCTGATTAAGAGACAAACTCATCCTAACCTTGGATGACCTGAGGGTGACAACATTTTCAGCACCTGTTTGGACTCTCATTGTGACGGCACCCATTCACTCCAGAGGATCCATTGGTGAGCAAGTGATGCAATGCCACATTTCTCCAAATCTGATGAAGACACAAACTCATACTAATCTTGGATGACCTGAGGGTGAAGATATTTTTAGCAGCTGTTCGGACTCTCATTGTGATGGCACCCATTCACTCCAGAGGATCCATTGGTGAGCAAGTGATGCAATGCTACATTTCTTCAAATCTGATTAGGAGACAAATTTATCCTAATCTTGGACGACCTGAGGGTGAGGACATTTTCAGCAGCAGTTTGGACTCTCATTCTGACGGCACCCATTCACTCCAGAGGATCCATTGGTGAGCAAGTGATGCAGTCTTACATTTCTTCAAATCTGATTAAGAGACAAACTCATCCTAACCTTGGATGACCTGAGGGTGACAACATTTTCAGCACCTGTTTGGACTCTCATTGTGACGGCACCCATTCACTGTAGAGGATCCATTGGTGAGCAAGTGATGCAGTGCCACATTTCTCCAAATCTGATGAAGAAACAAACTCATCCTAATGTTGGATGACCATTCACTGCAGAGGATCCAAGTGATGAGCAAGTGATGCAGTGTTACATTTCTTTAAATCTGATTAGGAGACAAACTCATCCTAATGTTGGATGACCAGATTTAAATAAGTCAGATTACATACAGCACTGAAGTATCACTTCGTTGTGTATTAAAGCGTGTTTTTAACATGCATTTTCTATCTAAAAAGTGGTTTAAAGGCCTTATTTTCAGCAAAAATCCCATTATTGATTGAAAAACTCTCACTTTGTTGCAGCTTTTCAGCTGAATGTCAAGGTCTGTTTGGCAGAAGCAGAGCAAGGTTGATTGTACCGATTCTGATAAATGGTTTTAGAGATCATCTCCCGTCCTGAGCGTCATTCTCCCACACAAGAACTAGCATGAATAAGTGAAGAGACTTTAAATTATGGAATATTTCAGCCCTTAGTCGAAGCGCGTCCTCGCGGAAGCACGTGACGCTCAAACTTCAAACCGGAATCCGCAGAGGCCTCGGTGACGGAAGAACTCGAGATGGAGGGGACGACGAGGGTGGGATGGAGGAGAGGAGACTGAACGTCAGATGAAAGCAGAAGAAAGAGAGAAAGGGCCAATGAAGCTCAAAGCAGAAACACATGAAACGACAACAAAGACACAAACCTGTTCCGGAGGGAGCGTAAACTTTCCCGACTGAAATCTCACCTCATTGTTGGTATTTTGAAACTCTTGATTAGTCTCTAAGATGTTTATGCTAGTTTTGGTTGCAAGGTTATGTAAGTGATGATAAAGTGAAGTGGAACGGTTTGTTTTATGATAGTGATCATCAGTATGTTACTGTACGTCGCACACTACGTACGATAACGGTGGGTCACGATTAATAGATGGTTACTTAGCAAGTAAATGGACACAAATATTAATGTCAGTTAAAAAGACTGAATTAGGTGAGAATAAAAGTCATTATTAGGGGTTCAAGCGTGTAGTGCTGAAACCCTATTGTAACTGATCAAATGGTCATGGATCAGCGATCTCCATGTAAATTTGATCGTGCAGACCAAAGCATAAGTCGTAGGGACTTGAAACTTGGAGGGATGGTAAGTACTCATATTGCCGTTAAAGTCACCAAGATTCGTCCCAATCGCCCTGACGGGGGCGCTACAGCGATAAAAAAACTCAAGGGTCTTATGTCATTGAAATCCTTTCCTCAGATTTGATCGAAATTTTGGGTATTTGGATTTTTTGCAAAAAACTACTTTTGCGAACTAGTCTTAGGTTTTTCGCCCGATTAGAACCAAACCAGTGCAGAAAGATTCTCTGGAGAGCGAATATCAATAATTATCAAAACAAGAAAAGTTGAACTTTTGACTCACTGTCGCAAAGGGGCACCAAAACGTTGGAAAGGGGCACGGCCACTTTTGGTAAAATGTCTATAACTCCTGAACGGAATGAGATATCTTCACCAAACACTGAACACTTATGTAAGAGCTCAATCTGAGGTCGCAGGACAAAAAATGTGGAGCTTGGCCACTTAGTGGTGCTATAAGAGAGGAAAACTGTAAAAATGGCTATATCTGCGCAACCATTTGTCCTATCAACATGAAAATTGCTGTGCTTTGTTATGGTCTAAAGTGCCACAAGTGTCCAACTATCCAAAGTTCTGTTAATTTGAAAGCGAATAATGATTCGCGAACCATAATTTCAGACCAGAACAGTAAATCAAGTTGCGATGGATTTTCAAAAAGCTCTGTTTTAAATCCTTCCAAGCAACGTCGAAATTTGAAAATGAATGACTTTTTTGATCTGGTTTTTGCTAGTGAATCGCTTGAACTGAATGATCGAAGTCACGTGTTTGAATCAATCAGAGCAGCTCCAGCGCAAATGACTCACTCAATTGATTCAGTTTGTCTGTTCCTCCGTTTTTCGCGTCTTCAGCCATGTTTACACGACACTGTGAGTACTACTACTGGCTTAGCTCACTAATTAATTACATTAACTGAAATAAGCGAAAAAAGTATGTTGTTTACAAATATCTATATTTCCATTCCAAAGATAATATCGGACATAATATTCAGGTGAGGTGAAATATAAAATATAAAAATTATGTTCATTAATATAAAAAGCTGCAGCTCAAAATAGATGGTAGATGGAAACATTGTGCTAATATTATGATGGCATTTGTAAATGAATTCACTATATTTGAAATAGTTTGAGCACTGCACTTTAGTTAGATACAGTTCAATTGTAGTAAATGTTACATTTATCAGTAATAAATATTTTTTTGTATCTAACATTAACATTATCTATATTAAATATTAAGGACAGTGTTTTATTTACAAAATGTTTTGGGAAGGTTCTGTATCACAGCTGTTGAGTTCAGCATTTTATTTGAGTGTACAGGTTTTTGTTTACATGGTGTTGGCTATAATTGTGCTTATGAACACAGTGTTAAATCAAAGGCCTTAAAATGAGTCTGTAAACAACAATTAGTCCTAATGAGGGGTTTTGAATGATACGCATGCATTCAAAGTCACTCCACACTCATAAAGAAGCTCTGGAGCTGAAGTGGAAAGCATGGTTGGTAATTTGTAATGATAGTGGATGTGTTAGATGTTGTGCTGATCTGTAATCTGTGAGCAAACAGCATCTGCACTGCAGGCCAGATCCGCTCTACCTGTAAACATGTAAATGCATCTCAAAAGCAGCTCGTTCCATGGGCCTTTATAAAGATAATCTAATCTAGTGTCTGCATGATGTATCTGGTGTTGCTGCGGTGCTGCAGTTCTACAGGATTGAGAAATATTTCATCAACAAATGAAGGAGCCGCAGTCCTGCACAACAATTCACTGCTGATTTATGGGGAACAAACTTTAAAGGTAATTACCGGCACTAAAAACACTGTAGGATGTATGTGTGTGCTATATATGGGACAAACCTAGACTCTCTTTCGGATTGTGTTCTTGAGCCCAATAAACTCATTCCTTGTGCTTTTTAATGTTTTTAAAGTCTCTTCTGCTCACCAAGCCTTCAATTAATTGATCCAAAGTACAGCAAAAGCAGTAATAGTGTGATATATTTTTATTATTTAAAATAACTGCTTTTTATTTGAATATATTTTAAAATCTAATTTATTTCTGTGATCAAAGCTGAATTTTCAGTATCATTTCATCGTCTTCATTGTCACATGATTTTTCAGAAATGATTCCAATATTCTGATATGCTGTTTAAGAAATAGAAATGAATACTTTTATATAGCAAGGATGGTTTAAATTGGTTTAAATCAGAAGTGATGATAAAGACATTTATAATGTTACAGAAGATTTCTATTTCAGACAAATGCAAGGATCATGTGACACTGCAGCCTGGAGTAATGATGCTGAAAATTCAGCTTTGATCACAGGAATGAATTAGATCTTAAAATATATTCAAATAGAAAACAGTTATTTTAAATAGTAAAAATATTTCAGAATTTTACCGTTTTTTTCTGTACTTTGGATCAAACAAATGCAGGCTTGGTGAACAGAAAATACTTCATTAAAAAGCAATAAAAGTTACACTGTCCAAAAACTTTTGACTAGTAGTGTATTTTTAAATTAATATTTTCTTATTTATTTTCAGTTTATTTTTGTTCATTTTTTTTTCTATTTTCATGTTTTTTCAGTTCTTCTATTTTTTTATTTTATTTTGATCACTCTTTTGTTTGCTGTTGTGACTTAAATCATTTTCAGTAATGACAACAGAAGTAGTTTGAGTATTCATTTATTGGGCAATTCCACTTTAAATACTTTAAGTTGAAAAGACACAACATTCAACATTCACTCTCTTGCTCTTTTACTTTTTAGTTGTTTTATTTGTTCATTCTTGTATTTCTTCGGCTCTTTATCTGTTTGTTGACTTAGTTCTTTTGTTCTATTTTTTCTTTAGTTTTAAATTCATTTGTCATTATTGTTCTTTGAAATATTTTTGTTTTTGTTTTGTTTTTATTCTTTAATTTCTTTACTGTTTCATTTGGTGTCTTGCTCTTTTATACTTTATCTGTTGTTTTATTTGTTCATTCGTGTGCATTCCTTCGGCTCTTTATCTGTTTGTTAACTTATTTTGTCATTCTTTTATTTGTTCTACCTTTTGTTCATTCTTTTGTTCTATTTTTTCTTTAGTTTTAAATTCATTTGTCATTATTTTTCTTTGAAAAATTTGTGTTTTTGTTTTGTTTTCATTCTTTAATTTCTTTACTCTTTGGCTCTTTTTGATTTCTTTGTTTGTTACTATTTCTTCTCATTCTTGTTCATTCTTCAATTCATTTTTTTGTTTATTTTTCTGTTGATTACTCATTAATTAATTTTAGTTTGTTTTCTTTAGTTCTTTTTGATTTCTTTGTTTGTTTGTTCCTTTTTTCTCACTCTTGTTCATCCCTCAAATTTAAGTTTTTGCGCTCATGTACAATCTTTTTCTTTCGTTTTGTTCATTTTTTTCTCTACTCTTTTCCTTTTTTTATTTGTTTGCAGATTTATTCTTTAACTAGTTTTGTTTATTCTTTAGTTTTTCCTTTTGTTGATCATTTTGTTGTTGTTTTTTGTTCCTTTTTTATTAATCCATTTTTGTCTTAATTCTGTCTTCTAATCTTTCATATTTATGTTTCTCATGTTATTTTCCTCCTCATACACAGAAACTCAAACGTTCAGACACGGATGAGACGTTAAACTCCTCTTGCTCCGTCAGACATCTCCAGATCATTAAGACTAGTCTCTAATCTAACACATTTAATGAGTTACACAGGTCCACCGCTGGCAGGCTGTGAGACTGAAGTGTCATTTTATCACCCTTTCCTCAATGTCCATAACACACAGTCCTGCATCACTAGGCCAGACTTTGACCTTTTTCATTCCAATACATGTCTGTGTTTATAGATCTCAGACAATGATTGATGCCTCACTCCAAACCCTTTTTTTCAAGCAGAATGTGCTGGAGAAACCGCCATTTCCTCATTTTTATGATGCAAAAACACATCATAGTGAATCTACAAAGAGTGTTTGTGTGAAAACAGCCATATACTGCAGCCGTTCCTGTTTCAGTGACATTACAGCTCTCTAATTACTGACCCGAGTGTTTGCAAGACCTGATTAAACCCGCCAGCCTCTCTAATAACTGCTTTGAAGCACATTTCTCGAGCTCCTTTTTTACCAGATAAAACAACAATTAGACATTAAAACCATTGCATACATAAACCTGTTTGTTGTCTGTTGTTCTTTTTTGTTTGTTCACAACTATTTTTCTTTCATATATTTTGGTTCTTTTGTTTATTCTTCAATTTGTTCACTCTTTTGCTCTTTTGTTTTTTTTTTTTCATTTCTGTGTGTATTTCTTCTGGGGTTTTTTGTTTGTTAAATTATTCTTTCAGTTGTTCATTATTTTGTCCTATTTTATCTTTTGTTAATTCATTTGTGATTTTTCTTTTTTTTAGCTTATTTTCTTTATTTTTTTGTTCTGTTTTTTTTTTCAGCTTGTTGAACAAAAATATTTCAGAGAAACATAAATGTTAATAAATATTATTCTTTCATTCTTTCAGTTGTTTCCTCTTCATTCTCTCATTCTGACGGCACCCATTCACTGCAGAGGATGCAATGGTGAGCAAGTAATGCAATGCTACATTTCTCCAAATCTGATAAAGAAACAAACTCATTCTAATCTTGGACGGCCTGAGGTTGATGACATTTTCAGTAACTATTCGGACTGTCATTCTGACGGCACCCATTCACTGCAGAGGACCCATTGGTGAGATAGTGATGTAATGACATATTTCTCCAAATCTGATGAAGAAACAAACTCATCTACATCTTAGATGGCCTGGGGTTGAGGACATTTTCAGTAGCTATTCGGACTGTCATTCTGACGGCACCCATTCACTGCAGAGGATCCATTGGTGAGCAAGTAATGCAATGCTACAATTCTCCAAATCTGATAAAGAAACAAACTCATTCTAATCTTGGACGGCCTGAGGTTGAGGACATTTTCAGTAGCTATTCGGACTGTCATTCTGACGGCACCCATTTACTGCAGAGGACCCATTGGTGAGATAGTGATGTAATGACATATTTCTCCAAATCTGATGAAGAAACAAACTCATCCTAATCTTGGACGGCCTGAGGTTGATGACATTTTCAGTAGCTATTCGGACTGTCATTCTGACGGCACCCATTCACTGCAGAGGACCCATTGGTGAGATAGTGATGTATTGACATATTTCTCCAAATCTGATGAAGAAACAAACTCATCTACATCTTAGATGGCCTGGGGTTGAGGACATTTTCAGCAGCTGTTCGGACTCTCATTCTGACGGCACCCATTGCCTGCAGAGGATCCACTGGTGAGCAAGTGATGCAATGCTACAGTTCTCCAAATCTGATGAAGAAACAAACTCATCCTAATGTTGGATGACCTGAGGGTGAGGACATTTTCAGCAGCTGTTCGGACTCTCATTCTGACGGCACCCATTCACTGCGAAGGATCCATTGGTGAGTGAGTGACGGAATTACATATTTCTCCAAATCTGATGAAGAAACATAGTCATCCTAATCTTAGATGGCCTTAGGACGAATAAATGTCCAGCAAATGTTCATTTTTAGGTGAACTGTTTCTTTAAATAGTTTATATAGTTCATACTCAGGTCACTGAGGTATCAAACGGAAATATTCTGATCACTAAGTTGATTTCAGTGTGTTGAGATTCATGCAGCAGCTCCACAGATCTACAAAATTCATCATTGCACACATTCATTCAAACAAACACATAATTGGACTACTTTTTTCTGGAGGTTCTCTGGAGCCATCTGCTGTTAGAAAACACCTGAGCTGCTGCTTTACATTCATTTCTGAATGGGATTGTGAAATACTGAAATATTTGTCTGTAAAGCTGCTTTGAAACAATGTGCATTGTGTATTATAAATAAAACTGACTTAATTTGACTTGTGTGTGTTCATTATTGTAGTGATATTGCCCTGATGGAAGATCCAACCAGAGCCCATTTAAGATTTCTAACAGAGGCAGTAAGGTTTAGATTTTCTATCCATTGGTATTTGACAGAATCCATGATGCCACGTTTTTAAACAAGATGTCCAGGACCTCCGGCAGAAAAATAGGCCCACAACATTAAAGACCCAGCAGTATTTTGAAGTTACTTTTAAAAGTAATGCATTACAAAATTGAGTTACTCCCTAAAAAAGTAACTTATTACGTTACTTAGTTACTTTTCATGGGACGTATGCGTTATGTTACTTTTGCGTTACTTTTTAAATCTGGACAGGGCTTGCTTGTTTGTTTTTAACATAAAAAGTTCTATTTTTGTCAAATGTAAAAGCCTTTTCACAAAAAAAACCTCAGGCTTAGGGAAAAGTTAATTGACGTCTGTACAGTAGACCGCAGGAGAAAAAATGTCAACTATTCAGCAATAAAAAAAGAAAAACAAATGTTATATTATCTTGAGTAATTTTTGCTTATTAGTATGGATGTACTGGATCATTGAAGGTCGGGAGCAAAGACATCGGTTAATAAAATGGGATTAAATACATAAAGGATATTTGTATTATTTAACATTTAATTATTGCAGGTTTGCATTGAATTTCACTGTTTTTATTCATTTTGAAGAACACTTTATTTGTTTTTTTAGTAAGTGAAATTATTATTTTTTTTGCATGTTCATATTTATTCTAGAACTAAAGTTACATCTTACTCACAATTTCTTTTCTTACAGCCACTTTCTATTTTGTGAAGCTCAACAAACTTGTTCTGCACATCAGAACTACATTCTTTGGTTTTACTTCTTGTGATGGATGATTAAGGGAATTAGGTCTTTTTTTCCTCATATTTATAATCCTGTGGAACAGAAAGTCATGGCTGGACAATTTTATACTCCTAGCCACCCTGGTGTGCTAAAATTGTTTACTATAAATGGAAATATATTTCAAAGATATTTTACTTAGACAAATTTCTAGGGGTGCCAATAATTGTGGCCAATGTGAACTATTGTAAAACATTTATTTCATAATGAGATTTCCCCCTCAGTTTTCCTCGTTTTACTTCAATGAAAGGTTAGAATTTTGTGAATTTTTGTGTGTGTGTGTGTGTGTGTGTGTCTGTGTGTGTCTGTGTGTATAGGTGTGTGTGTGTGTGTGTGTGTGTGTGTGTGTGTGTGTGTGTGTGTGTGTGTGTGTGTGTGTGTGTGTGTGTGTGTGTGTGTGTGTGTGTGTGTGTGTGTGTGTGTGCGCGCGCGCGCGTGTGTGTGTGTGTGTGTGTGTGTGTGTGTGTGTGTGTGTGTATAGGTGTGTACACACTCTTATGGCTAATATTGCCCACAATCCATTGCGCTTTGGCAAAGGATTCGGTCCAGAACTACAAACACGAATAAAACGCGTTAAAAAAACTACAAACATGGCGGATCTGCGCGACCTGCCGTTAGGTAGAGATGCTTAGAAAAAGGGGTTTAAGTTATTAATAATCAATATTAATATATATTAATATATCAATAATCAATAAACTGGTAAAAAAATATTTATTTAATGTTATTTGTGTTATATTTCATCTGCAACACCAATGTGAACTTTTATAAACACTTGTTTGCTCGTTAAATGCATCATTATGCAGAAAATATGAGCAGTTTTGGCAGATCAATGTGCTACTTTTCTCTCCAATACGATAGGGTGTTAAATTAAATTAAATGTGGAGGATGTTAACTGTGATAAGATGATTGACAGGCCAGTTTAAGACGTGATAGCATGTCCCAAAGCTTGGCTTCTCTTCTACTACACAATCAGAAGTGTGTACTTTTTCTTCACCAAAAGAGTACATACTTTAAGGGTGTAGTAAAAGTGTGTACACTGGAACGCAGCATAATTCTAAAACTAAAGAACACAGAGTGCAGTTCTTCGTTCGGCCGGTGGGTGGCGGTGATGTGCTGCAGTACTCAGTTCACTCAGCGAGCGGCAGTAGAGCGCTAGGTGTCACGCGCATTAGCCGTCGAAGAAGAACTAGCCTAAACCGTATCAGCGGTAGTGAGTCGGATTCAGAGAAACAGCAGCAGACAAAATCATGGAGGAAACCGCGAAAAAGGAAAAAAAGCAGTCCGAAATCACAGAGGAGAAGGACAAACAGCCCGCGGGGAAGGATAAGGACAAGAAAGAGGAGCAGGAGCTGGTAAGAGACGAAAAAACACGCGATGAAGACTGAGTTTGAATTCCGCCTGAGTCACTCTGCAGGCCGGACTCTCAAACACATCCACAAAACACACTGTAATGCATTACTAACCATGATTTAACTGTTATTATAAATCAATATTGCCACGAGACACTTTAAAACACAATATCTGTGATTATAAGGCGTTAATACGATTAATGTGCAAAATTTACTGAGCTACAGAGATAGCCCAGAGGTGTTCGTTTGCCTCATATAGCATATACATATATAAACACAGGGATTTATTGAATGAATGTGTGGATGAACTTAATAAATATGATTCACTGAGGAGAAATTTGATTGTCTGATTTTAAAATAATTCTCTTATATTGTTTGTAGACGTCTGATGTGTGTGTGGTATAGTAAATATGCCTTTATATGATGTGTTTGTTGTTGTTTTTGCAGTCAGAGGAAGATAAACAGCTTCAGGAGGAGTTGGAGATGCTCGTGGAAAGACTTGGTGTAAGTTTAGTTTGTTTTTGTTGGATGTTTTTACTGTTATTTTTGGTGAATTTTCTTGTGTGAATTGTTTGTTTTATAATTATGGATCAAAGTCTAATTAACTTTTTAATTTTTCGAAATGTCTCACTGATGCAAAATAATGTTGCTAATAACACCAATAATGTCCATAAATCAAATTGTGATGGATAAAATAGTAACTAAAACCAACTAATAAATAATAAAAGAACTTAAAATTGTTTTTTAAGTAATTTGTATTTTTTTTAATCGCTTGCTGATGTAAAAAATACCAATAATGTAATTTTCCATTTTTCACAAGAAAATGGAATTATGATAAATAAATACAATAAAAATGGCATAGGAGCATGTTTTAATAATAATATAAAATTAATAATATATCATTAATATTAATAAAACTGAAAATATTTTAAAACTATTTAGAAATATGTTTTTTTTAATCTATAAATTACTAATAAAAACATATGAAGCTAATAAAAATGGTTAAAAAAGTAACCCTTTTTTTAAAAGAAAATTAGAAATGTTAAAACTGCTAATGCTAAAACTGAAATAACGGATAAGAAATAATATTTAGAAATCATAATAAAATTATAATAAAAAAATAATGAAAATGACAGATCTTTTAAAAACTAAGAAAAAAATGTGTTCTCAACTACCTGAAGTAAGTTGAAGTACTAAAATCATTACAACTGAAATAAAAAAAAGTGAACTTGTTACAATAAAAAAATAAAATAAAATGGCAGTGCATAATAAAATTACTTAAAAACTGAAAATATAAAAATAAAAGCATTTCTGAAATGACTCACTGATACAAAATATTGTTTACCAATGAAGTCAGTCAGTTTTTGATGAATAAAATACTAATTAAAACAACTAAGAAAAATGTATAAAAGAACTTAACATTTTAAAAAACATTTAAGAAAAAAATATATTTTTAAAGAAAATTAGTTTAGTAAAATACTAAAAAAAAATCTTAGTTGAATGATTGAAGTTTAATAATTGATTTAAGTTAAAGTACTTAAGTTACTAAAACTGAAAAGAAATCTTTTTTAAAAACTAACTAAAAAGTACAGAAAGCTAATAAAAATAATTAAAAAAAGTTTGAAATATTGACACTTAGGTTCAAGTACTAGAATTACCAACCTAAAACTGAAATAAAAAGAAATGTAAGCGATTTAGAAAATAATAAAATGACAAAGCACGTAACAAAATAGCATAAAATGAAAACGGAAAATATACAAATTTCTGAAATGAGTTGCAGATGCGAACAGTAATATCATTGCTAATTTCTCACAATAAAATCTAATCCTCCTTATAAATAAAAGCCTAAAAAAACGAACTGAAATAAGTTGTAGTTAAAGTACTAAGATTACTAAAACTGAAAAG
Organism: Garra rufa; assembly: GCF_049309525.1. Taxonomy (NCBI): domain Eukaryota; kingdom Metazoa; phylum Chordata; class Actinopteri; order Cypriniformes; family Cyprinidae; genus Garra; species Garra rufa. The sequence goes on from NC_133374.1 coordinate 1,424,873, forward strand.
AGATTAAAACCATTTAGAAATATAAAAAAATCTATTCAAATACTAATAAAAATTATAAAAAAAACTTTTGAAATATTGACATTTAAGTTCAAATGCTAGAATTGCAAAACTAAAGCAAATTAAGAAAAATAATGGAAGCTATTTATTTATTTGAACAAATAAAAATAAGTTGAAACTAAAATTAAAATATAAATGTTTACCAATAACGTCATTGTCCATTTTTCACACACACACACACACACACACACACACACACACACACACACACACACACACACACACACACACACACACACACACACACAAAAATCAAATCCTAATGGATTAAATCATGTTAATTTAACTTAACTAGTATTTTTTTTTCTATGTATTTGTCTTTGTTATCAGCTAATATATATATATATATATATATAAAATTACATCCTGGCTTACATTATTTGTCACTCAATATTCAGTTTGACTTGCATTTCATAAGTTAAATGTGTTATGACTGTAATTGTCTGGCATTTTTTGGTGTGACGTTTGTTCTGTGTCCTGTGACAAGTCTCTGTACTAAAATTACTAAAACTGATAAGAAATTAAAACCATTTAGAACTAATAAAAAAAATCTATTTTGAGTTGAAAAAATGTAAATATTGACATTTAAGTTCAAGTACTAGAATTGCCAAACTAAAGCAAATAAAAAGAAATTAAGCTATTTATTTATTTGAAAAAATAAAAATACGTTGAATTACTAAAATTAAATGTTTACCAATAACTTTTAAATTTTTCACACATGCACACAAAAAATCTAATCCTAATGGATAAAATCACATCCTGGCTTACATTATTTGTCACTAAATATTGAGTTTGACTTGCATTTTCTAAGTGCAATGTGTTGTGTGATTGTCTGGCATTTTCTCAGGAGAAGGACACGTCTCTGTACCGTCCTGCTCTGGAAGAACTGCGTCGTCAGATTCGCTCCTCCACGACCTCCATGACGTCGGTGCCTAAACCGCTCAAGTTCCTGCGACCCCATTACGCCAAACTCAAGGAGATCTACCAGAACATGTCGTCCGGAGAGAACAAGGTGCGTGTCTGCGCTGTCAGTCAAACAGGGTGAGGATCAGTCAGTATTTGTTTGTGTGCAGCGTGACAGTCTCTTTCTTTCTGTTTCACAGCATTTCTGTGCTGATGTGGTGTCTGTTCTGGCCATGACCATGAGCACAGAGCGAGAGTGTCTCAAATACCGTCTGCTGGGCTCACAAGAGGAGCTCGCATCATGGGGCCATGAATACGTCAGGTACGTCAGCCAGACATTATAACAAAAACACTATAAGTGCATAACAAAATTACTGAAATCCCAACTAAAATATAAAAATGTAGTAATAATTTTTTTGCAGTTTCTATTGATGAAACTTAAAAATGTTGTTGAAATGCTAAAATTACAAAAAATGAAATTAAAAATAAAAATAAATAGGAATATTAACAAATAAAAATCACATTAAAACATGAAAATATAAACATAAAACTGAAAATATAAAAAAGGTAATTCAAAATATTTATACATTATATAAACAAAACTTATAAATGTAATTTTGGCCAATAACTAAAAAAAAGTTTAGGTTAAGGTATTAAAATGACTAGAACTACAAGTGGAAAAAAAAGTAAATGGAAATATATATGTATATTAAAAACTTTTAAAAAGTGCATAAAACATTATAATAAGTGCACACCAAAATTATGAAAATCCCAACTAAAGTAAAATTAACAAACTCAAGTTGGGAGGGGAAAAAAATAAATAAATTATATATATAATTTTTTTTTGTTGTTGTTGCTAATCCTATAAATAAAATTTAATAATGTTAAGTTGAAATGCTAAAATTACAAAAACTGAAGTTAAAGTAAAAAAAGTACTAAAAAAGTAAAAATTAATAGAAATATTAAAAATAAAAATCCCACAATCACGTAAAATGATTAAAACTTGATTTAAAACATAAAAGCTATAGATATAGATGTAGAAGCTAGAAAAATAAACTGATAATTATATATATTACAAACTTTAAAGAAAAAGTGCATAACAAAACTACTAAAATCCGAACTACTGAAAATATTAAAACTTTTATATATAATATTTTTTATTTATTTATATTCCATACATATTATATATTTTTATTATTTTAAATATATTTTTTTTCTAATTATATACATGCAATTTAAAAATGTTAAGTTGAAATGCTAAAATTACAAAAACTAATGTTAAAGTAAAAAAAGTACTAAAAAAGTAAAGAGAAATGGGAATATTAAAAATAAAAATCTCAAAATCATGTGAAATGATTAAAACTTGAAAATATAAACATAAAACTGATAATTTAAAACATGAAAGCTGTAGATAAAGATGTAGAAGCTTATATATATTTATCTCTATGTATATATAGAAGCTTTAAATAAAAATGTATTTTATTAAATACAAATAAAATAAATAACAAAATTAATAAAGTCCCAACTACTCAAGTCGAAAATATAAACTTAATATGTATATAGAATTAATATGTATTTATTCATTTTTCATATATTTTATATTATTTTTACTCTAAATATATATTTTTGGTAATTATATGCATGAAATGTAATGCTAATGCTAAAATATAAATATAAAAACATATTTTAAACCTCTAAATTATTATATAAATAATACTAAAACACTGCATTAGACTAGAAACCAGCAATCTCTGTTTTAACTTTCATTTTGGTTAATTGTCTTGAGGTTTTCTTATTTCTGTAAACCTCAGAACCTTCCCATTGACTAGTTCTCCATCAGAAGTGCATTCTGGGAACTTTCTAGCTCTGCCCAAGTAAACATTCTGTCTAAAATGAACCAATCACTGACGTGATCTCGTCTGTGTTTGCAGGCATCTTGCAGGAGAGGTCGCAAAGGAATGGCAGGAGATCGAGGAAGGCGATAAAGCTCAACAGGAAGTCCTGCTAAAGCTGGTCAAAGAGATCGTCCCCTATAACATGGCCCACAATGCCGAGCACGAGGCCTGCGACCTCCTGATGGAAATCGAGCGGCTCGACATGCTGGACACGTACATCGATGAAAACGCCTATGCCAAAGTCTGCCTCTACCTGACCAGGTGAGACCAGTGTTTACCCACAATTCCACTAAACACACGTCTGTAAGTGTCGTCCTGCTCTAATCTGTGTTTGTGTCTCCAGCTGTGTGAGTTACGTCCCCGAACCGGAGAACTCTGCCCTGCTGAAATGCGCTCTCAACATCTTCCGGAAGTTTAACCGTTACCCAGAAGCCCTGAGGGCTGGCGCTGATGCTCAATGACGTGGAGCTAGTGGAGAACATCTTCACTTCCTGCAAGGACATGTATGACGCACATGCAGTGAAAACTGAATTTCCATTTGCTAAGCATGATAGTTAACAGTCCGTCTGCTGTGTTCAGTGTCATTCAGAAGCAGATGGCCTTCATGTTGGGCCGCCACGGCATGTTCCTGGAGCTCAATGAAGATGTGGAGGATATGAAGATCTGACGGAAGATCATGTCCAATGTTCAGCTCAACAGCAACTTCCTTGCACTCGCTAGAGAGGTGATGAAACACACAGTCTCATTAAATATCCACGTTATGTTTGACCACAGACCTCTTGGTAACACCTTTACAATAAGGTTCATTAGTTAACATTAGTTAACCGCATTAATCAACATGAACTAATAATGAACTGCACTTATACAGCATTTATTAATCTGTGTTAATGTTAATTTCAACATTTACTAATACATCATTAAAATCTTGTTAACATTAGTTAATGCATTGTGAACTAACATGAACAAACAATGAACAACTGTATTTCCGTTAACTAAACGTTAATGAAGATTAGTAAATACAGTAACAAATGTATTGCTCATGGTTAGTTCATGTTAGTTAATACATTAACTAATGTTTAACTAATGAACCTTTATTGTAAAGTGTTACCAGGATTTGATTTTAACAAAAAAAAAAAATTATAAAGTTGTAAATATGTATTATGGGATTTAAGGCAAAATTT
>NC_133374.1:1429408-1448656 GCF_049309525.1 Garra rufa
TTTTTTGGGAATATATTTATATAACATGGTATTTTCATGGTATTTTCATGGTATTTTCTGGTACGCTGGCTTTTTTTTTAGGTATATATATATATATATATATATATATATATATATATATATATATATATATATATATATATATATATATATATATATATAAAACATGGTATTTTCTTGTCTTTTGGACATGTACCATAGTAATACAATGGCATTTTTTGGGAATATATATATATATATATAAAACATGGTATTTTCTTGTCTTTTGGACATGTACCATAGTAATACAATGGCATTTTTTGGGAATATATATATATATATATATAAAACATAGTATTTTCTGGTTTTGGACGTGTACTTTGGTAATACAATGCAATTTTTGGGGAATATATATACAAAACATGGTATTTTCTTGCATTTTAGACATGTACCATGGTAATACTAGAGGTCGACCGATATTGGTTTTTACCGATACCGATAGCTAGGTTGGACCACACTGGCCGATACCGATTAATTAACCGATAGTTTTTGAAAATAGATACTGAACGGCAACTAAAATAGTGCTCTGCTATTTTTAAAAAAGTACTAAACCATACTTTGTAAATTAATAAAAATATTAATTTTAATTATATATTGATCATTGAAGTTATTTCATAGTTCATTAATGTTAACAAAATAACACCCTAACAAGGAACAACACTTCTATTCTACAGCTTTCATCAATCTTAGTTGATGTTACAAATGGGCTCATTGTAAAGTGTTATTTCATATTAACAGTAGGGGTGGGAATCTTTACATTTTAACAATATGTAAAATTGCAGTTTCTATGCTTTTTGTTTATATTTGGAATCTCTGTATGTTAGTACTGCCTTCTTAAAATTAAGATTCAATTTAATTACGATTTTCTATATCAACTAAATATAACCATGCATCACATTCTCAGTTTTCAATATTACTGCACATGGCCACATTTTCATATACATTTTATATAATTTATTTTGAGCAAAATTTACTTTATTTTTTTCTTATATAAGCAGGCTACTTTTAAAACAATTACTTATTTAAAATAAGTAGAATCCGAAAGTTGACAATAGTTATTTTTTCTTTTGCGTTTGATTATTACTGATGAGATCATTGACAGTGGCTGCTTTAACAGGCTGCATTCAAACGAATGCACAGATCTATTTCGATATATCAGATGTCCTGCTCTGCTCTGAAAATATAACTGAGTGTGTGTACATGAGTTTCGTATAAAAGTATTTGAAAATGCAATTTAACCGCATCTGCAATCGAGCTTTTTAGGACGAACAAACGCAAAGAGCAAGTGAAAGTCTGTCAGTGCGCGAGTTTTGTGCATCTAATAGTACTGCATTACAAACGGCAGAAATGAAGGCATGTGTAAAGTAAAACACTGCGGGTGGAAGCACGCACTGTCAAGCAATGCACACGAGTCTCACAGTGCAAATTCTGTGCAATGAAGCCAGCCGCGTTTCAGGCGCTCACGTGTGCCATATGCGGGTAAAAACACAAAAGCTCCTTGAGGAAAGGATTGCGATGCATTGGGTGCAAACCGGGCAAAAGTGCAGCGCTGCGTTGCGCGGACAACTCGCAGGTATCTCTCTCACACGCACAGGATGTGTCGTGTAGTTCAAGCAGAAATCTAAAACAGTTTATTTAATCACCAAACGGGCAAATGTTTACTTCAAGAATGATCAAAAAAGCGGCAAAGATTAGTTTAAACAACAGATCAAACAGAAAGAGAAAGTGCGTTCTATATTGTTGTAGCCATTTAAGAAAATGTGTTATCTGTTTTACATTTATGTTTAAATATTATTTGTTTGTGTTTTGTTTCAGTTTAATCTGTTAATTACGAAAGAAGTTTGTGTAATTTGTAAATGTCATAAAGGACGTGGTATGAATTGGACGTGGTATGAATTAGACGGCAATACGCCGGGAGAATTTGAGAGGGTCAGACACAATTTTTTGACCACTTCCACCTTTTTATTTGTGGAAAATCCCTTCTAAAACGAATTTCGTTTTATATAATTTTTATCTAAATTTTTAATACGTTTTTGTTGATCAGTTATTAAAATCAAGTAAGAACAAGGAAAATTGCATTGTGAAATAAAGTGCGTAACAAGATGCAAACCCACCATGCTTCCGCGGACTGAAGAAAAGGCTAAAACATAAATTATAGCTCTATATGAAGCATACAGACTTTATTAGAGCTACAGAAATACGAATTTATCACTTAAATGCACAATGCTCAATCTTCCAGCCCAGGGTCAAGCCTTTATAAACATTAACAACAATTTGGGACAGATATGTAATGTAAAACTATGAATGGCACGCTGTGGCGCAGCAGGATTCTGTTGGCTGAATGAACACGGTTTGCTTTCTCACATCAAGTCTTTAAATCTGCAATTTTGCTGGCTAAGAATATGACCAGCTGGATATAAATCAATGCAAATATATGGTAACAATCCTGACATTTAACATTGGTGTCTGACTTAACCTCTCATACTCTATGACAGCTGAGTGGAGCGTGAGCCGCTTCAGCAAAGAACGCAATCCGGAAAAACTATCGGCATGGATTTTTGCCGATAACCGATAGTTCAGCCAATCAACTATCGGTGCCGATTAATCGGCAAAACCGATACATCGGTCGACCTCTAGGTAATACAATTGCATTTTTTGGGAATATATTTAAATAACATGGTATTTTCTGGTTTTGGATGTGTTCTTTGGTAATACAATGCAATTTTTGCGGAATATATATACAAAACATGGTATTTTCTTGCATTTTGGACATGTACCATGGTAATACAATGGCATTATTTGGAAATATATATAAAACATGGTATTTTCTGCTTTTGGATGTGTACCATGGTAATACAATGGCTTTTTTTTTGGGAATATATAATATATTCACATTTAAATTTTTGGGTGAACTATTCTTATAGGGTTTCAGCTTGATTTCATGCTGTTCTTGGCTCTGTCGGTAAATTGTGATGTTTTTTTAGTGTTCAAGTGGAAGATTGTTTGTGATATACGTTATTTGACAGAAATGAGAGAGCTTTTAAAATGAGTAAATGAGTATATAAAACAGGTTATTGGAGTTTTACAATAAAATGTTGTTTCAATATTTCTATTTCATGTTTAATTCAATGTGTGTCTTGCATCAAATTATTTTAGAGCTGCAAAATGGTTAGTTGCAATTAATTGATTTAAAATAAAAATGTTTGCATACTATATGTGTGTAAAAAAAATAATAATAATAATATTATGAAATATTATTGCAATTCAAAATAAGCTTTTCATTTTAAAATACTTTAAAATATAATTTATTTCTGTGATGCAAAGCTGAATTTTCAGCATCATTACTCCAGTCTTCAGTGTCACATGATCTTTCAGAAATCATTCTAATATACTGATTTATTACTTTTATTATCAATACTCAAGTTTCCATCCAGTTTTTGTTGTTTTGTTATCGACAAAGAGAATATGCGTAAAAAAAATTAACAAAATTTGTTGTCTCCAGCCTGTTTCCATCCAACTGGCTTTTTGCCGATAAAATGGTGTACATGAAGACGTCATCCCTGAAAAACCGAGTTGTCGCATACGTTTTGGTGTATTGCAAAAAAAAAGTTGCCCTTGAGCTGTTTCCATTAATAATTTCACCTATTGCGCAAATATCATAGGCTTGTTCTTCATCCATTTGAAACTAAACTTTATTATACAGGCTATTATTTAATTGTAGCCTATAGGCCTACATACAACTATTTTTATATCACCATTTTATATCATTTTAGAATGATTTCTGAAGGATCATGTGACACTGAAGACTGGAGTAATGATGCTGAAAATTTAGCTTTGCATCACAGGAATAAATTATATTTTAAAGTATTTTAAAATGAAAAGCTTATTTTGAATTGCAATAATATTTCATAATATTACATTTTTACACGCATATAGTATGCATACAATTTTATTTAAAATCACTAAGTGCAACTAACCATTTTGCAGCTCATTGAAACGCATCGGATTAAACATGAAATAGAAATATTGAAACAGCGTTTTCTTGTAAAACTCCAATAACCTGTTTTATTTACTCATTTACTAATTTTAAAAGCTCATAATTTTCATACATAAAAGAAAATAAGTTTTTTTATATACTTTATTAATTTAAAAAAATCATTTTCTTTTTTTATAATATGTGACCCTGGAGCACAAAACCAGTCTTAAGTCGCTGGGGTATATTTGTAGCAATAGCCAAAAATACATTGTATGGGTCAAAATTTTTGATTTTTCTTTTATGCCAAAAATCGTTAAGAAATTAAGTGAAGATCATGTTCCATGAAGATTTTTTGTAAAATTCCTACTGTAAACATGTTAAAATGTAATTTTTGATTAGTAATATGCATTGTTAAGAACCTAATTTGGACAACTTTAAAGGTGATGTTCTCAGTCTTTTTGATTTTTTTGCATCCTCAGATTTCTGATTTCAAATAGATGTATCTCAGTCAAATATTGTCCTATCCTAACAAACCATACATCAATAGAAAGCTTATTTATTGAGCTTTCGTATGATGTATAAATCTCAGTTTTGTCAAATTTAACCTTATGACTGGTTTTGTGGTCCAGGGTCACATATAATGTAATTTATTGTATAAATAATATATACATTTAATAAGTCTACTTAATATACAGTATATAATAAAATGTTTTATGTATGTAATTTGCAGACTTTATTAAGAAATTGAACTTAAAATGATATATATATATATTGTTTTTTTTATTTTATAGTATTCATTTTTTCAATATGTTATGTGTGTGTGTGTATATATATATATATATAAGCAAACATGTGCTAATTTTTTTAATTTCAGACTGAAAACCCTCAAACTTAAAACTTTTAAAACTTGGAAATCTTTTAAAAAAAATTTAAACGTCTTAAACTTTTTTTAAGCTGTTCAAACTTTTAATAACATTCTGGTCCAGCTTTCTCAAGCTTTGTCTTGACAAACTTTTTTTAATCTACTTATGATTCTAACATTTTTTTGTTTGGCAGTGACATGCACTGATCAGTAATCTCCGGAAGGGGATGTCATTTATAAAATAATTAGCTGAGTCATCTTAAATGATGATAATTTCCCAAATGTCCTAAATTATCGTTCCTATGAATGATTTAATAGCAGAGACTCTTATTAATAGAGAAAATAGAGCTGACTGAGAGCCATTTTAATTCTCCTCTTTTTGATTTGTGGCCTGAATACCTTTTGAACTTTTCCGCAAGGTGTATGTAAGCGTTATGTAATGTCACTGTGAGAAATGTCAGTCTGTACTGTACTGTATCTACATGTGTGTGTGTGAGAGTAGTGCAGGTTTGCCTCTATATTTGGCTGTTGTAAAGAGAGCCATGTGGCCTGAACCCCCTCCAGATCAACTAGTTTGGGTCTCGCTCAGCTGGTCTCTTGCCGCAGTCCGGTTTCTCTGATTCATTCACAAATGCAGGCACTTGTCAAACGCACAAAGCCAAATAATGAATGAGTGCTGCAGTAATCGCAGGTGCGGCTGGAAGGCATCTTAAAGCATAGCTCAATAAAATACAGATGAGATTTACAAAAAATTACCAAATTTGGCTCTAGCTTACCTCTGAATATGATTATTTTAACACTTTTGAGGAAGCACTAAATTACCGAATAAAGCTTGATGGGTTAACATTTGAAAATGATGAAATTAATGCAGTTTTACAGATACTGTAATAAATATTTCTTCATTTTAAAAATATTAAATCATATTTTATTTGTTAAAAGAAAACCAATATATAGTATAATATGATATAATAAGAATGTATTTGGTATATTTGGTCTCTTAAAACTTGCCTCTTGATTATAAAACCCTTGAAATTGCCAAAAAAATAAATAAATGCACATTTCACCTTTGAATTTTTATTGTTAAAAAATAGTAAGGGCTGAATGATATATAATAAAATAAAATTGAGCATTTAATTTTATTAATTATTTTATTAGAATTTTTAAATAAAATATTACAAAATAAGAGATATTGGTATTATAATATTAACATCGTCCTGTAAAATAAAAATAAAGTGTTTAATAAAAAATATTTTAAAACGCATGTTCAAAATTACAATTAAAAATGTTCTTAATTTCATAATCTTCAAAATATTAAACCATCAAGCTTGTATTTTGACAGAAAACCAATATATAGTATAATTTAATAAGAATGTATTATTATGTATTTATTTATTTTAATTTTTTCCTGGTAAATTTACAAAAGCGTGTTAAAAATTTTCAAAAAAAATAAAAAAGTCGCCTTTTTTCAACCCTGTTCTTAAATACTGTTTATTTAAAAAAAAAATACAGCACAATAATATTACTATAGTAGTAATATATTTCTTATTTAGTTTCATAACTGTGCATTTTTATTTAATAATTGTAAAATATTTATTGTATAGTTTTACATTTTTATTGATATTGATATTTTGATACACAGCAAAAATGATGTTTTAAATTATTAATTAAATTAATTATTACAGTAATAAATAAATTATTATATTATAATTGTATTAATATAATAACTGTTTTTGCCAAATGGTGTACAAGTAAACAAGTAAAGCAAAACTGAAACTCTTTAAAAACAAATATCACGTTTTAAATTGTAATCACAATTTTTTTTTTTTACTTTTAAAGGTAAAATATGTACTTTTTTGGTCATTTCAAGGGCTTTATATGTTTTAAGAGACCAAATAATACATTCTCATTATATTATACTATATAGGCCTATTGGTTTTCTGTCAAAATAAAAGCTTAATTGTTTAATATTTGAAAATGAAAAAAAAAAATTAAGAAACATTTCAATTGTAATTTTGAGGAAATATTTTGTTAAATGCTTAATGGTTATTTTACAGCATAATAGTATAATTACAATAGGAATATATTTCTTATTTTGTTTAATATTTAATTTAATAGTTGTAATAAAATAATACTTTTTTTTAGGAAATGCTCAAATTATTACAATAGTAATTTTTCAAATTTTTAGTATTTTAAGAATTATAATATAAGCAGTCATCTTTATTAAATGCTCAAATTTTATTTTATAGCACAATGTAATTATTATAATGTAATATTAATTTATTTTATTTTGTGTTTTTAATAATTTAATTATCATTTAATAATTGTGTGTGTGTGTGTGTGTGTGTGTGTGTGTGTGTGTGTGTGTATGTATACATATATATATATATATATATATGTATGTATATAAGATTTATACGTTTAAAAAAGTACAACATTAATTTTATAACATCATTTATGTATTTGCAATTTTACTGTTTAAATGCATTTTTTGGAACCAGTTATCTTCATTAAACAGTCTAAGTAAATACATTTAAATAGCACTTTCGATGCAGACTGGGTTTTTCCTGTGCAGTGGAAAGATGGAGTTTGTTGATACTGATTTAATCTGAATGGTAACCATACAGAGTCTAGTTATTCTAACTGAATGTATTGACAAAATTTCAGAATTTAATGTAAACGATGACGCATTTAGTAAGGTTAGGAAAATGAAGTTAAAAAGTGTCCTAGAAATCAATTTAAGGCGAATATCACAAATATTCAGATTAAAGTAAGACCTTATAGAGCAGTCATGAGACTATTGCTTCAGAATAGATTAATTTACGGCAAAAAAAATGCTCTTCTTTTGCCTCGGACAAGTACATTTTTTACTCGGACAAGTAAATGTATAAAATATAGTTTTTGTCAAACTGAAAAAAAAAAAAAAAAAAAAAGTTTTCTTTTAAATTCAATATGCAAAATCACTATTATAATTTTTTTTCTTCCCTTAATTATGCAGCGCTTACCAGTTACCTTTTTTTTTTTTTTTTACAATGAAACTTGCAAAGGTCTGCAATTTCAAACATTCATAAAAAACACACCTGTTTTAACAGACTTTTAATTTGTGTCTCCGGAGACAAACACGCAGCCATTTGTAAACGTGTCTGTGCTGCAGTGTTTAAAGATGCACTGCTGTTATTTTTACTCTTTACTGCAGCGTTCAGGTCTGGATCTCCGCTGTTAAAGGTGAAGTGTGTTATTACAGCGTCACCAAACAACTGCAAACGTAATGACAGGTTCCACTCAGGCATTTGAACACGCTAGGCTTGATGTCCATGTCCTTTTTTTTTTTTTTCTTAGACTTTTTGTTTTAGTCTAAATTAGGGCTGGGCGATATGGCAAAAATGTAATCTCAATATTTTTTTCCCCATATTGAACGATAACGATATATATTTCGATATAAGCTGTTGATGTTGCCAGCTTTAAAATAGTATCCCAACAATGACTAAAGCCACAAAAATGAAAGGGTTCATTAAATTACATTTAAAGTATAGTTTATTAACAAAAACAGATTACAGATTTGGCCTTAAAAATTAAAACAACTTACTAAAATAAATTAAAAAAATAAAAGTTGTGACAGAGTATGGTAAATGAGAGTAAATGTACAAAATGTAAACATAAAATTATTGTAAAAACATAATTTGTAACACAATTATTTATTTATTATTATTATTAACACAATTGTTTATTTTCTCTATTATAGGTTGAGCTATTTAAATTAGAGGCAACCACTGTATTTTGAAACAATCTACAGTATAAATAACAAAAAATTACGACACGGTTCTTTCTTAATCGTATTAAGTGCAGACAATTCAGCCGTAATCTAAGTAGGCTACTCTCTAAATATTCAAAGTGCAAATAGAGACGGATATTTCAAGCATGATACAGAGCTATAGACATACGCAACCTATCATAGCCTACATACAAATAACAGCCTAGATATGTCATGTAGCCTAATTTGCGTGCATTGGGGGGATTAAAATTGCTTTTGAATGCGCGTGCGTTTTTTGCTTTCGGTTTCAGTTTTAACAATCGCGCCAAACTCTCAGCTGAGCTAAGAGTCACTTTTCAGATAGCCAAACCACTTAAATAACGGAATTCGTGCTACCTTTTTTTGTCGACAATTTCAACATCTTTGGATAATAACTCGAAGTTAGTTTCACTTTCGTCGCTGCTTCCGCTCTCTTTTTTTTGTCGTCCTGGTGTTAAGTTTGCTTCGCAAAGTGCGGTAGGAAATGAACTTTGTACTTTGATGTGCACACGCACGCTGTACGCTGATTGGCTGTTGTCGCATATTTCTACTGTGTGATTGGCTCTTAGATTAATCCACATCGAGCAAAAAATGTGATTCGATATGATATCGTTTATCGGCCCAGCCCTAGTCTAAATCTAAAAATACTCTTTAATATGTCAGGTTTTACAGGGTTAATTTGAAAAACGACACAGTTGAGGTTTAACAAATGCTGTCCGGTGATTCAGCGTGACTCGGATCTCTCCGTTTATACGTATAACCGTGAACTTCTGACGTGTGCACTAATCATTAACACTCAGACATTATAATCACTCATTAAGTTTAGGACTCAATGAATGGCTGAGTAATGACTTTATTATGCAGTGACTGATTGTGTGTTTCTCTCTCTGGTACAGGTTTTGTCAGTAGGTGCTGCGTCTCGATGCAGATGCTCCGGGTGAAATGAATAAGGCACCTCAGCCTCTGTCAGGACCCCCCTCCGCCCCTCCCCACCCCTCCGCCCCACTTCCCGCGCCTTCCCCGGGCCTGTCCCAGGTAACACACACCACATATCATGCATATATATCACCCATAGTTCAAGCCAGGGTTGCCAGATCTATGTTTTTTGCTTCTCTAAACATTATTTGTACATTTAATGTTTGAATTTTGTATAAAATGTACAGGATTTATAATCTGAGGAAGTTTATTCCCATTGATTTTGTGCTATAACTTGTAGTAAAGCGTAAGAGACTCAGGCTTCTGCTTGAAATGAAGACGAAGCGATCTGTCACGCCACATTTAGGAGCATCAAAACAACATTTAATGTCTGAATTTTGTATTAAATATGTGACCCTGACCACAAAACCAGTCATAAGGTTAAATTTGACAAAACTGAGATGTATACATCACATGAAAGCCCAATAAATAAGCTTTCTACTGATGTATGGTTTGTTAGGATAGGACCATATTTGGCCGAGATACATCTATTGGAAAATCTGGAATCTGAGGGTGCAAAAAAATCTAAATATTGAGAAAATCACCTTTAAAGTTGTCCAAATTAAGTTCTCATCAATGCATATTACTAATCAAAAATTACATTTTGATATATTTATAGTAGGAATTTTACAAAAAATCTTAATGTAACATGATCTTTACTTAATTTCCTAATGATTTTTGGCATAAAATAAAAATCAATAATTTTGACCCATACAATGTATTTTTGGCTATTGCTACAAATATACCCCAGCGACTTAAGACTGGTTTTGTGGTCCAGGGTCACATATACAGGATTTATAATTTGAGACTTTGGAGTTCATTCACATTTATTTTGTGCTATAACTTGTAGTAAAGCATAAGAGACTCGGGCTTCCGCTTGAAATGAAGCATAAGCGATCTATCACTCCATATTGAAGAGTGTCAAAAAGACATTTAATGTTTGAGTTTTATATAAAATGTACAGGATTTATAATCTGAGGCTTTGAAGTTCATTCACATTTATTTTGTGCTATAATTGGTTGTAAAACGTCAGAGACTCACGATTCCGCTTGAAATTAAGCTGAAGTGATCTGTCACACCACATTTAAGAGTGTCGAAACAACATTTAATGTTTGAAATTGTAATAAAATGTACAGGATTTTTAAGCTGAGACTTTGAAGTTTATTTACATTTATTTTGTCCTATAACTTGTAGTAAAGCATAAGAGACTCGGGCTTACATTTGAAATGAAGCTGAAATTATATGTCATGCTACATTGAATTTTGTATAAAATGTACAGGATTTATAAACTGAGACTTTGAAGTTTGTTCAAGTTTTATTTTACGCAATAACTCGTAGTAAAGTGTTAGAGACTCGCGCTTCCGCTTGAAATGAAGCTGAAATGATCTGTCACGAGCTTCAAAACAACATTCAATGTTTGAAATTGTAACAAATCTGTCACACCACAATAAAAAGTGTCAAAACTTTTGTATAAAATGTACAGGATTTATAATCTGAGATTTTGAAGATGTGAAGATTTGCTACAATTTGTAGTAAAGATTAAGTGATCTGTCCCGCCACATTTACAAGCATCCAAACGACATTTAATGTTTGAAATTGTGATAAATCTACAGGATTTATAAGATGAGACTTTTAAGTCATTCATGTTTATTTTGTGCTATAACTTGTAGTAAAGCATAAGAGACTCTCGGTTTCATTTGAAATGAAGCTAAAGCAATATGTCACGTTTGAGAATTGAAATTGTAATAAAATGTACAGGATTTGCAAGCTGAGACTTTGTTTCTTATCAAAAAAAAACAAAGTATAAAACTCTTTGTGATTATTGGATTGGATGCGCAATTATTGCTTCAGATTCATTTCAAGCGGAAGTGCGAATATTTGATGCTTTACTACAAATTATACCACAAAATAAACATGAATGACTTCAAAGTCTCAGCTTATAAATCCTGTAGATTTCATCACAAAATTCAAACATTAAATGCAATTTTGACGCTCTTAAATGTGGTGTGACGGATTGCTTCAGCTTCTTTTCAAGCGGAAGCACGAGTATAAAATAAAACATGAATGAACTTCAAAGTCTTGTCTTATAAATCCTGTACGGTTTATACGAAATTCAAACATGAAATGGTGTTTTGACGCTCTTAAATGTGGTGTGACAGATTGCTTCATCTTCATTTCAAATGAAAGTTCAAGTCTTATGCGCTTTACTACAAATTATAGCACAAAATAAACTCGAATGATTTCAAAGTCTCTGCTTATAAATCCTTTATTACAATTTCAAACAATAAACGTTTCAAACAAATAAATGCTCTTAAATGTGGCGTGACAGATTGCTTCAGTTTCATTTCAAGCGACAGCGCAAGTCTCTTAACACTTTTCTACAAGTTATAGCACAAAATAAACATGAACAAACTACAGTCTCACCTTATAAATCCTGTAGCTTTTTTTTTACAATTTCAAACATTAAATGCTGTTTTGACACTCTTAAATGTGGCATGACAAATTGCTTCAGCTTCATTGTTTACTACAAGTTATAGCGCAAAATAAACCTGAATGAACTTCAGAAGGAATGAAAATTACAGTACAACTTAGTGATGCATATGTGTCTCTCTTTAGCCCGGTTTTCCTCCTGGTCCGCCGGTTGTGTTCGGCACCCCTCCACCACAGATGAACCCCACAGCCCCACCCCGACAGGTACGGCACTCTTAAAAAAACACATCACTTCCTGTGGGCGTCCCGGGTTGTTGATCCATTAGTTTCCTCCATTAGCAATTCAAGATTTTCAATAAACAACCAAACCAACCAGCCTTTGTAACATTTATTATAACATTGTAATAATTTGAAATATTCAAGTATCAAACTCTGAGGTGTCCCATAAAGCAGAGATGTCCAAAATCTGAGATAAAATATGTAACATATTTCAAAAATCTAGCACATTTAACATTTAAAGGGAACAGTTATTCCAAATCAGTGGAGGTAAATTAAATCAAGTCAAGTCAAGATTTAAATAATTAAATACAATATATATCTTTAAGTACCCATCTTATTTTGATTTGTTTTAATTATTATTTTAATTTAATAACACGTAAAAATATTGTTGGGACTATTTTTAATTAAAAAAAAAAAAAAAAAAGTATGATAATAAAAAAAATATTAATTTATTTGAAACATTAAAAAGAAAGAAAAAAGCAAGCTAATAAATAAATAATAAAACCTTAATATACGATTATAGTACTTGTTGATATTGATAATTATCTATTGCTAAAATTATTTCAAATTATTGATTTTATATTTTATTTTAATTTTAATTTTAGTAATTTAGTAAATATGTCTGTTATTTTATTAGTATTTTCATATGGTTATTTTTTTATTAATTTGCCTTTTAATATTAATATTTTAATATTGATATACTAATAACTTTTTGAAATTAAAATTAGAATGGTTGTCCTGTGAAATCAGTTAATTTCTTTTTTTCCAATTTCCATTTTTTTGTGTGTTATAATTTTTCTTTATTCCTTTTTAATGGCTAAATTAAATATTATTAATCAGAAAGCATGTTTAATAAATTAAACTATTTCACATTGATTTATTAGAAGTATAATAAAAATGACGTTTACGGCCCTATGGTTTTTTTTTTCTCACCATATGTTTTATTGTTACCAAATTTTAAGTTTTTGAATGCATAAAAACAACTTAATTTATTAAAATTGATTCTTAAATTAGCCTTTTGAAATGTTTTTTTTTTTTTTTTTTTTTTTTCAAATTAAATTTTTCTGGTTATCAAAATAGCATAAAACATTAATTTATCTTTTAATTACTGAAAATGAAACAAACTTTATTTTATTTAAAATTAAAACATGGAAGAAATGTTGTGTGATTATTCCTTAAAAATAAGTTTTAATAATTTAAGTAGTCGCCCTGCATCCTCCTGACCTCTCGTTGTGTGTGCGATTGGTGCGACTGAGGTGCTTCTGGGAAAATGGGATTTTCTCGTCTGCTTTTGTGGCTGGTGTTGCTTCAGTTTCTTGACCTTTGACATGTATGTATGGCTTTCTCTTTCTAGTTTGCCTCAGGTCCTAGAGCTTTACCACAACAGGTACTAACACAAACACACCCACATTTACTGAACTAGGTCTGAAACATACTCTACGTCAAACATTAGTTTCACATGGTAGGAATTCTGCTTTCTAGTTGCATTGTTGCGGAATTCTAAGCTAGTATAAAGTCTTCTCTTTCTGAGCAGTAGTTTGAAAATAATTTAAGCGAGTTAAATTTTGTTAAACTGCTGAAAGTTTATAGCTACATTATATCCTGATTTATCTAATGAGAGAGATGAGGGATGAATTTAAAAAAGAACAATTAAATCATTAAAAAAAATTATAAATAATTAAAAGGTTAAAAAATTTAAAGATTTAAATCATTTAAGAAATAAAATGAATTTAAATAATTAAAGAAGCAAGTAAGACAAAATAAAATGTAATAAAGAAAAATCAGATAATACAATACGTTTTAATTATTAAAAAAGACAAATTACACTCAAATAATAAAAAGAAAACGAAAAAGTATAATAAAATAAATTAAACTATGTAATTAAACGTATAAATAGAGAAAAAGGATAGCATAATAAAATTAAATATATATATTTTAAATATTTAAATAAAAAAGAGTGAAAATGTTGAAAAAAACAATTTAAATAATTAAAGCAAGTAAGATAAAATAAATTTTAACATAAGAAAAATCTGATAATAAGTCAAATTTAATTATTTAAAAAGACAAATTACACTTAATTAAAAAAGAAAGCAAAAAAGTATAATAAAACGAAATTATTAAAAAAATTAAACTAAAAAGAAAAATGAAAGTGAAAAAATATGATAATAAAATAAATAATTTAATTAAACAATTAAAGAGAGAAAAAAGGATAAAATAACTAAAATGAAATGTATATTTAAAAAAAATTAAAAATGAGTGAAAAATGATAAAGTAAAATTAAATGTTTGAATAAAATATTTAAATAAAAAAAGAATGAAATTAAAGATTTAAATCATTTAATAAATCAAAAAAAGAAAGGTTTAAATCATTTTAGAAATTTAAGGAATTTCAAAATTAAGGAGCATATAAGATTAAATAAATAAAATTTAATAAAGTAGATAAAATTTTATTATTAAAAAAGACAAATTACAAGGAAATAATTAAAGAAGAACAAAACAGTATGATAATAGATAAATGAAATGATTAAAAAAGAAAAAAATAATTAAATAGAAAAATGAATTAAAATAATCAAATAAATAAAATAAAATTATTTAATTAAACAATTAAAGAGAGAAAAAAGGATAAAATAACTAAAATTAAATATTTAAAAAAATGATAAAGTAAAATTAAATGTTTAAAGAAAATTTAAATAAAAAAGAAGTAAATAATAAAAGATTTAAACCGTTTAATAAATCAAAAATGGAAAGGTTTAAATCATTTAAGAAATAAAATGAATTTAAAAGTTGAAGCAAATAAGATGCAATTTAATACAATTTAATAAAGTAGATGTAATTTAATTATTAAAAAATACAAATTACAAGGAAATAATTAAAAAGGAAACAAAACAGTATGAAAATAAATAAAGAAAATGAAATTATTAAAAAAGATAAGTAAAGTAAATAGAAAAATGAATGTAAGGAAGTATGATAATTAAATAAATAAAATTAAATGGTCTAATTAATTAAATTTGTATACTTAAAGAGAGAAAAAAGGATTAAATAAAATGTTTAATGTTTAATAAATTTTTTAAAAAAATTCAAAAAAGGAGCAAAATTATTTAAAAAAGGAAAACTAAGAATAAAATAAATAAAAATAATTTGAAAGGTACTTAAGTAAAGAAAAGAAAAAAGAAAGTAAGAAAAATATTTTAGTTTAATGACAGACATTCTGATGGAAACTCTGAGTGCTGAGTTTTATCACATTGTCCAGGAGTTTGCGTGCCCCTCGTGTAGAGTATGTTTCTAGCCGTCGTTGTCGTCTCTATCTCAATGGTGCTAAATGCTGTGTTTGTTTGCATGCTGCTCTGTTCCTCTAACTGTCTGCCGGTGGGTAACACACTCTTCATCTCTCTCTCTCTCTTTCTCACACACTCCTCTGCTGTGTGTGTGTGTGTGTGTGTGTGTGTGTGTGTGTGTGTGTGTGTGTGTGTGTGTGTGTGTGTGTGTGTGTGTGTTTGGTGCTGCTGAAGGGAGGATTCAGGTCACTGCAGGTAACACTCACCAGCTTCTCTTACACTTACAATAATCTGTCTTTAAAGGAACCGTGTGTAAGAAAATGGCCCTGACATGTCACTAGACATTAAGAAATCATGTTCATTTCAAATACTTATATCACTGACAACAGTGGTCCGGTCAGGATATTGGCATTTAAAAGTGAAAGTTGCAGCCCTCAACTGATGTTGATGATGTCATGTTGTGTTTTGGCCTGAGGCTCCACCCTCCAGCTATCTACCAATCACGAAGACAGTAGAGTTTCGTCATCCGGGTTGCCAGCTCTGCACTAGTTACAGCTGCAGCTATGAACGTGTCGGATAAAACATGTATAACGTTACGAAACCTAAAAGACCTCGTTATGAATCCGAAATATGTCGTGACAAAGTCCGAAATAAAACAAGGATTTGTATAGGAGATGCCTTTGAAAGATGGAGACGGCTGAAAACAATCTATGTTCTGACTGAAATGTGGTATAACAGTACATCTTTACGAAATATTTGGCTAATCGCCATTAGTACATTTTTGCGATGCATAATTACTTCGCAAAACATCTCTCGTGAAGCATAAACATAATTAACAGAAGAAAAAAATGACTGTGTAGGACTCGTCACTTGCCGTTGGAAGCTCCTTGTAGCAGCCTACGTTCCTGCTGGATCCTGCAGCTTATCTGGCAACCTGGAGTCAGGGGGGATACACCGTTCTACAGTATTTTGAAAGTGATTGCAGTACCAGTTTTGGCCACAATCCTACATATGGTTCCTTTAAAGTCAGTCTGAAACTCATAAACCACTTTGCTTTCATATTATGATGAATACACTTCTCTGAGGAATTAAAAGTGTGCGGCTTATTCTGGTTCATTGCATCTGAAAAGACAACTAGATGAAAAAGTCTGTCAAGACAAGCTTTAGGTTGGCTTAAAAAAAAGCCTGATCAGAAAGTGTGAAAAGGTTTTTAAAAGTTTTTGAAATTGTAGAAATGTTATGGTTTTCAGTCCAAAAAAGATTGAAGTTGAATGTTTTCAGGCAATAAAGTCTGTCAGAGGGATGGATGGATGGATAAATGGATAGATAGCATATTGCTAGCATGTGTTTTACATATTTAACATGTTACTAGCATGTAGCTAGCATGATTAGCAAGTTATTAGCATTTTACTAGCATGATTAACATGTTGCTAGCATGATGAGCATGTTGTTAACGCATTGTTAACATGTTTCTAGCCTAATTAGCATGTTGTTTGCATTATTAGCATGTTTCTAGCATGATTAGCAAGTTATTAGCATGTTACTAGCATGATTTAACATGTTGCTAACATGTTTCTAGCATGATTAGCATGTTGTCAACATGTTTCTAGCCTAATTAGCATGTTGTTAGCATTATTAGCATTTTTAGCATGATTCGCATGTTAGCATGATTAGCATGTTGTCAACATGTTTCTAGCCTAATTAGCATGTTAGCATTATTAGCATTTTTAACATGATTCGCATGTTGTTAGCATGATTAGCATGTTGTCAACATGTTTCTAGCCTAATTAGCATGTTGTTAGCATTATTAGCATGTTTCTAGCATGATTAGCAAGTTATTAGCATGTTACTAGCATGATTAACATGTTGCTAACATGTTTCTAGCATGATTAGCATGTTGTTAACATGTTTCTAGCCTAATTAGCATGTTGTTAGCATTATTAGCATTTTTTTTAACATGATTCGCATGTGATTAACATGTTGCTAACGGGATTCTAGCATGATTAGCAAGTTATTAGCATGTTACTGGCATGATTAACATGTTGCTAGCATGTTTCTAGCATGATTGGCTAGTTATTAGCATGTTACTATCATGATTAACAAGTTATTAGCATGTTACTAGCATGATTAACATGTTGCTATCATGTTTCTAGCATGATTAGCATGTTTCTAGCATGATTAGCAAGTTATTAGCATGTTACTAGCATGATTAACATGTTGCTAGCATGTTTCTAGCATGATTGGCTAGTTATTAGCATGTTACTAGCATGATTAACAAGTTATTAGCATGTTACTAACATGATTAACATGTTGCTAGCATGTTTCTAGCATGATTGGCTAGTTATTAGCATGTTACTAGCATGATTAACAAGTTATTAGTGTGTTACCTGCATGATTAACATGTTGCTATCATGTTTCTAGCATGATTAGCATGTTTCTAGCATGATTAGCTAGTTATTAGCATGTTACTAGCACGATTGAGTTATTAACGTGTTACTAGCATGATTAACATGTTGCTATTGTGTTTCTAGCATGATTAGCCTGTTTTCTAGCATGATTAGCAAGACACTAGTATGTTTCTAGCATGATTAGCATGTTGTAAGCATGTTTCTAACATGATTAGCCTGTTACTAGCATGTTGCTAACATTAGCATTTGTAGCCTGTTGTTAGCATGATTAGCAATGCGCTAGCATTTTTGTAACATGATAAGCATTTTACTAGCATGTATCTAGCATGATTAGAATGTTAACATGTTTCTAGCTTGATTAACATGTTAGAATGTTGTTAACATGTTTCTAGCATGTTATTAGCATGTTACAAGCATGATTGGCATGTTACTAGCATGTTGCTAGTGTGATTAGACTGTCGCTAACATGATTCTAGTTGCTAGGCTCTGTTAGATAGATACACAATAAACAATAAACGATATAACGATAGATAGAACAGAAAGAAAACAAGCTGATAAAAGATCTGATCTAATATTTGATCATAATAGAGCTTAAATAGTCAAGCGTTTCTGTTTGTTTTTCTCTTATTTCAGCCGTACTATGCCAGTCGGCCCACTTTACCCACCAATTCTGGGCGTGTCCAGCCAAGCTCCGCCCCTCGGCCCATCCCCCCTCCACACGGAGCCCGCCCCCCTCATGTGTTCCAGCCTGGCCCCTCCCAGATGATGATGATTCCCCAGCAGCAAATCAGCTTTCCCAATTCACAAGGCGCTGCTTACTATATACCTGGCCAAGTGAGTCAGGTAAGATTTCAAATCTTCTTTTTTTTTCTTAAAATATGTTCTGAGGTTATTATCATTAATTACAATCATTACAAAAAAAAAAAACTTTTCATTTAAATGAAATAAAATAAACTTTTTCTTCAGCTAGTTGCCAAAACAGCATTTTTCATTTTCGTTTGTAAACTAACTAAAACCAAATAAACTAAAGTAAAAGCTAAAACGTTTTTAAAACTATTTAGGCATGTAAAAAAGTAATAATAATACAAATTATTCTAAAAATAAAATTAAAACAGAACATAAAAATAATAGTATACAAAAATAAAATATGAAATAACAAAACTAATAGTATATCAGTGACACTAAACATTGATGTACTGATGAATAATTTACAGCAAG